>NC_050452.1:22282930-22435430 GCF_903995425.1 Onychomys torridus | reverse complement strand
TTTTTCAAAAAAAAAAAAAAAGCAACTATTAAAACAACAGCTTTCACAGCAGGGAACACTCTCAGGCCTAAATAAGCCACTTTCCATTCACAACAGTGTGATTTGTTAGGAAATCAGCAACTCTGTTTTGTGGCAGGAAGCCTTAGGGCATCACATTTTATGCTGAAAAACATTCCAAAACTGCATTGGAAATAGGTATGATTCTACTGAGAGATTTCACAGCATTCACTCAACAGTTAAAGTGGGAAAAAAGAAAATCATTAATGATTTAAAAGAACTGTAGACTATTCTCCATGAATTAACATTCATGGATCTCATTGGCACTTATGGTCTCCTTGACATTTACAGATCAGTTTACCTGACAACAGCTACAGGTTCTTCTAAGTTGTACCTAGTAATGCCACATGGCCAGCCATAGGGTTGGAGACAGGAAAAATTTGATAATGAAAGGTAAATACTTGAAAAATAAATGGATATATACAACATGCTCTCTTATTTTAAAAACCACTATTTGCTAATTTCCACATAAATAAATTTGTAGCTTCAGCATCATCTCTAATTGAACAGCAGATTGTAAAATTAATACAAAAGTTCAAAAGATCCAGTAAAACAACTTTGTCGCCTCCCCCCCACAAAAAGCCAAACCCCAAACAAAACCACAACAAGACAACAATGGAAGATTTATACTCACTAGTGGCTGGAAGCCACTTTTTAAATCTACATAGTCCAATGGATTAGATACTGCATTGCTATGAATTTGCAGTAAGTGTCCAAGAGCAAGTTGAAATCTACCTATACAAAATCATTCTTTTCATATAGCATGTAAAACCTAACACCAACCACAGACTGTTTACAACTGCTTTGTCCTGTTCAAAAAAGACATGTTTCACCAAAGACATCAATGACTGGGACTGCTTGCTGAAGACTTGCATAAGATCCAACAAATGTAGATCTAGCTTGAATGGACGAAGGGCACACAAACTCCTATTTATTGGCAGCTGATGGCTTCTGTGAGAGGAAGAATCATTTATCCGCAGGGAATGCAGGCCCTAAAAGCCTACTTATGCTCAAGTCAATGACCCCACACCCGTGCACAGATACATGACTAAATGGACTCCCTGATTATTAGCTTTTGAAAACAGAGAAAGCACAGGAGGGAAAAGTGAGGAGGATCAGGGAAGGAACTGGAGGAGAGGGAATGAGAAGTGGATTGGATACAAACACATATATGCATGTATATTTATTTATTATTTTATTATTATATTTATTAAGGTATATTTATTAAGCATTTATTTATTATATAAATATTTAACTTAATAAAGATATCATGAAGTTAGGGGTGGGTGGGATGTTCTGATTAGGTTTTTGTTAGTTTGGTACAAGCTAGAATTATCTGTGAAGAGGAATCTTAATTGGCAGTGGGGAACTTTGTGAGGCATTTTCTTGATGGATGACTGATATGAAAAATCCTAGTACACTGTGGGAAATACCACCTCATGGCAGGTAAAATCAAATACACCCTTTCCTCCTCAAGTTGCTTTTAGTCATTGTATTTTATTATACCAATAGAAACCTGACTAATACAGGATTGATAGGAAGGTGGGAGTATTATCTCAGAGAAGCTAAGGATAGAAGAAAGGTGAATAGGATCAAAATACTGTGTGTGAAATTCTCAAAAAATAATCAAAACATAAAATGACCACAGGCTTTTATATAAAACATGTAACTGTTAAATCTTCAGTGATTATAAATCTAGCCATTCTGTGGCTGAGGTAGGGGGATTGTTTGAGTCTAAGAGTTTGAAATGAGCCTATACAACATAATGTAATTTAGTAAATCAATGGATAAATAAATAAACAAATGCCTTTCCTAGAGAAAGTATTTGAACTTCTCCATTGGGCTAAGATTCCTTGTAAACAACTCTAACACCTAAGAAGCAAAGGAAAACAATGACTAGAACTCCTTTCAGGTTAAGAAATTCTGCTTTTGGAAGCTGCTGTTGAGGAATGAAAAACACATCACAGGCTAGAACAGAGTGTACCTAATTCACAATGATGAAACAGGAGTCATGAGAAACCAAGCAAAATCATACACCAAAAAGTGAGCTTCAATCAAGAAGAAACACGGGTGGGAAAGTAAACATGGGGAAATATGCTGACTGACATTAGTCTTTATGACAAAGCAACTCAAAATCTAGCAAGGCTCAACTACACGGGCACCAGAGTGCCTGACCCTGTAAGACTATGGGCTCAGTGCTTACAATGAGATGGAGCAGATGATGTCCAATGGGCGGGGCTGGAAATCCCAAATGTTCCTACTCATTTGTGGGTATTAGAAAGTTGATAATACAGTTGAACAGTGGTCACTAGAGATGGGAAAGGGCAGTAAGGAGAGGAGGAGAATGGGAGTTTAGATAAAGCACATCAAAATGCAAGAAGTATGTGACAACACTCTACACACGTTACAGAATGACTCTTAGAGTATGCAAGTTCACAGCACATAACCACTTGGGAGACAGAGACAGGCAGATCTATGTGAGTTCAAGGCCAGCCTGGTCTACAGAGTGAGATCCAGGACAGGCACCAAAACATCATGGAGAGACTTCTTGAGACTCAGAGACCAACCACCAGCTCCCATCTGGACCAGAGGTGAGTGCCTGGGGATATAGTCAGGGAGACAACTGCCCCTGGGTCTCACCGCTGGACACAGGCCATCCCAGGAGGAACTGCCCAACTTGGCCCCAGTTTCCTGCCAATTGGCGGGCCCTATGGGAAGGCTCCCCTTTTCCAAGACTGCAGGCAGACTCTGCAGTCTCCACATCCTGCCCCCACACCCATCTGCCGGAGCCCCCAGCCACTTCCTGAGAATCAGAGACCAGCCCCCAGCTTCCATCCTGCCCTGGAACTCCCATCTGGATCAGAGACCAGAGGAACTCCCATCTGGACAAGAGGAGCTCCCATCTGGACAAAATAAGGAGACCCCAGGGACTTCCTGGACCCAGAGTCCATCCCCCCAGCTCCTATCTGGCCAGCATTCTCATCTGGACCAGTGCTCACATCTGGACCAGAGCAAGGCTCCCTAAATCTGTCAGCTATCTCTGGACCAAGTACACTGATAAGACCAAGAACGAACCTAAGAGGAGATGGGCAGACATCAAGGCAGAAGTACATACAACAAAATAAAGAGTAATACAGCATCACTGGAACCTAGCCCTTCTCCAACAGGTAGCCCTGAACATCACGGAATGGAAGAATATGAAGAAGAAGAAGAAGAAGAAGAAGAAGAAGAAGAAGAAGAAGAAGAAGAAGAAGTAGAAGAAGAAAACAACCTTATAAGTAACATCATGAAGAGGCTCCGTATATAGAAGAAATCAAAAATAAAGTAGAGGAACAGACAAACAAAAAATGGGAAGAATGCTATAAAAACTAGAGGAAAGGACAATTAAAGCAGAAGAAAACAATAAGTCCTTGAAAGAAAATCATGAAAAAGCAAGGGAGACAGCCCAAGACCTGAAGAGGGAAATAGAAAAACTGAAGAAGACACTAGCAGAAGGAATGCTGGAAATGGAAAATCTGAGTAAACAAACAGGAACTTCAGCGGCTAGTATAACCAAAAGAATGCAAGAGATGGAAGAGAGGATCTCTGGTGTTGAAGATACAGTAGAAGAAATAGATTCATCAGTCAAAGAAAACACTAAAACCAACAAAGTCATGACCCAAAATGTCCAAGAAATTTGGGACACCATGAAAAGACCAAACCTACAAATAATAGGGATAGAGGAAGGAGAAGAATAACAACTCAAAGGCACAGAAAATATATTTAATAAGATCATAGAAGAAAACTTTCCCAACTTAAAGAAGGAAATGCCTATGAAGATACAAGAAGCCTATAGAACACCAAACAGACTAGACCCCCCCCCCCAAAAAAAAAAGTCCCCTCGCCACATAATAATTAAACAACTAAACATACAGAATAAAGAAAGAATATTAAGGGCAGCAAAGGAAAAAGGCCAAGTGACTTATAAAGGCAAACCCATCAGAATAACACCCGATTACTCGATGGAGACTTTGAAAGCCAGAAGGACCTGGACAGATATAATGCAGACACTAAGAGACCATGGATGCCAGCCTAGACTAATATACCCAGCAAAACTTTAAATCATCATAGATGGAGTGAACAAGACCTTCTAAGACAAAACCAGATTTAAACAATACTTATCCACAAACCCAGCCATAGAGAAAGCACTAGAAGGAAAATTCCAACCTAAGGAAGGCAAATACACCCATGAAAACAAGGCAATAGATAACACCACATCAGTAAACCCCAAAGAAGACAAGTACACACACACTATCACCAAAAAATAAAAATAACAACAGGAACGAACAATCACTGGTCATTAATATCCCTTAATATCAATGGACTTAATTCACCTATAAAAAGACACAGACTAACAGAATGGATATGAAAACAGGACCCATCTTTCTGCTGCATACAAGAAACACACCTCAAATTCAAAGATAGACACCTCCTAAGAATAAAAGGCTGGGAAAAGACTTTCCAATCAAATGGTCTTAAGAAGCAAGCTGGTGTAGCCATCCAAATATTCAGCAAAATAGACTTCAAACTAAAATCAATCAAAAGAGATGATGAAGGACATTACATACTCATCACAGGAAAGATCCATGGAGATGAAGTCTCAATTCTGAACATTTATGCCCCAAACACAAGGGCACCTACATATGTAAAAGAAACATTACTAAAGCTTAAATCACATATAAAACCCCACACATTAATAGTGGGAGACTTCAACACCCCACTTTCACCTCTGGACAGATCGGCCGAATTGAAACTTAACAGAGACATAATGGACTTAACTGATGTTATGGCTCAAAAGGACTTAATTGATATCTACAGAACATTCCACCCGAACAAAAAAGAATATACCTTCTTCTCAGCACCCCATGGAACCTTTTCTAAAATTGACCACATACTTGGCCACAAAGCAAATCTCAACAGATACAAGACAATTGGAATAACCTCCTGTGTTCTATCAGACCAACATAGTTTAAAGTTAGATTTCAACAACAGAAAAAAAACTACAGAAATCCTACAATCTCATGGAAACTGAATAATGCTCAAGTGAATCACCAATGAGTTAAGGAAGAAATAAAGAAAGAAATTAAAGACTTCCTAGAGATCAGTGAAAATGAATACACCACATACCCAAACTTATGGGATATTATGAAAGCAGTGCTAAGAGGGAAATTCATAGCACTGAATGCCCACATAAAGAAGCTGGAGAAATCTCATGCTAGTGACTTGACAGCACACCTGAAAGCCCTTGAACAGGAAGAAGCAAAGTCTCCCAGGAAGAACAGATGCCAGGAAATTATCAAATTGAGAGCTGAAATCAATAATATAGAAATAAAGAGAACAATACAAAGGGTTAATGAAACAAAGAGTTGGTTCTTTGAGAAGATCAACAAGATAAACAAGATAGACAAGCCCTTATCCAAACTAACCAAAAGACGGAGAGAGAGCATCCAAATTAACAAAATCAGAAATGAAAAGGGGGACATAACAACAGACAATGAGGAAATCCAGAGAATCATCAGGTCATACTTCAAAAAACTCTACTCCACAAAACTGGAAAATCTAAAAGAAATGGATACTTTTCTGGCTAGGTACCACATACTTAAATTAAATCAAGACCAGATAAACCACTTAAATAGTCCAATAACCCCTAAGGAAATAGAATCAGTCATTAAAAGTCTCCCAACCAAAAAAAGCCCTGGACCAGATGGTTTCACTGCAGAATTCTACCAGATCTTCAAAGAAGACTTAATACCAATACTCTTTAAATTGTTCCACACAATAGAAGCAGAAGGTATATTACCAAACTCCTTCTATGAGGCTACAATTACCCTGATTCCTAAACCAAACAAAGATGCAACAAAGAAAGAGAACTACAGACTGATCTCCCTCATGAACATTGATGCAAAAATACTCAATAAAATTCTGGCGAACAGACTCCAAGAACACATCAAAACAATTATCCACCATGATCAAGTAGGATTCATCCCAGGGAATCAAGGGAGGTTCAACATACAAAAGTCCAACAATGTAATACACCATATAAACAAACTCAAAGAAAGAAACCACATGATCATCTCACTAGATGCAGAAAAGGCATTTGACAAAATCCAACACCCCTTCATGATAAAGGTCTTGGAGTGATCAGGAATACAGGGAACATACCTAAAAATAATAAAGGCAATCTACAGCAAGCCAACAGCCAACATCAAATTAAATGGAGAGAAACTCAAAACAATACCATTAAAATCAGGAACAAGACAAGGCTGTCCCCTCTCCCCATACTTATTCAATATAGTACTTGAAGTTCTAGCCAGATCTATAAGACAACACAAAGAGATTAAGGGGATATAAACTGGAAAGGAAGAAGTCAAGCTTGTTTGCAGATGACATGATAGTATACATGAGTGACCCCAAAAATTCAACCAAGGAACTGATACAGCTAATAAAAACCTTCAGCAACATTGCAGGATACAAGATCAACTCAAAAAAATCAGTAGCCCTCCTATATACAGTAGACAAATGGACTGAGAAGGAAATCAGAGATACATCACCCTTTACAATAGCCACAAATGATATAAAATACCTTGGGGTTACTCTGACTAAGCATGTGAAGGAACTATATGACAAGAACTTTAAGTCCCTGAAAAAAGAAATTGAAGAAGATGTCAGAAAATGGAAAGATCTCCCATGCTCATGGATAGGCAGGATTAACATAGTAAAAATGGCGATCTTACCAAAAGCAATCTACAGATTCAACACAATCCCCATCAAATTACCAACACAATACTTCACAGATCTGGAAAGAATAATACTCAACTTCATATGGAAAAACAAAAAAACCCAGGACAGCCATAAGAATCCTGTACAATAAAACAACCTCTGGAGGCATCACAATCCCCGACCTCAAGCTCTACTATAGAGCTACCATAATAAAAACAGCTTGACATGTGGACCAATGGAATCGAATTGAAGACCTTGACATTAACCCACACACCTATGAACATATAATTTTTGACAAAGAAGCCAAAAATGTACAATGGAAAAAAGAAAGCATTTTCAACAAATGGTGCTGGCATAACTGGATGTCAATGTGTAGAAGGCTGCAAATAGATCCATATCTGTCACCATGCACAAAACTTAAGTCCAAGTGGATCAAAGACTTCAACATATATCCAGTTACTCTGAACCTGATAGAAGAGAATGTAGGAAGTACTCTTGAACGTATTGCCACCAGAGATCACTTTCTAAATATAACACCAGTTGCACAGACACTGAGAGAAACAATCAGTCAATGGGACCTGCTGAAACTGAGAAGCTTTTGTAGAGCAAAGGACACAGTCAACAAGACAAAGCGACAGCCTACAGAATGGGAAAAGGTCTTCACCAACCCCACATCTGACAGAGGGCTGATATCCAGAATATATAAAGAACTCAAGAAATTAGACATCAAAATGCCCAACAGTCCAATTAAGAAATGGGCTATAGAACTAAACAGAGAATTCTCCACAGAGGAAGTTCAAATGGCTGAAAGACATTTAAGGAATTGCTCAACATTCTCTAGTTATCTGGGAAATGCAAATCAAAATGACTCTGATATACCACCTTATACCTGACAGAATGGCTAAGATCAAACACACAGAAGACAGCTTATGCTGGAGAGGATGTGGAGCAAGGGGAACTCTCCTCCACTGCTAGTGGGAATGCAAGCTTGTACAGCCACTTTGGAAATCAATATGGCGCTTAATTAGAAAACTGTGAATCCATCTCCCCCAAGACCCAGCTGTAGCACTCTTGGGCATATACCCAAGGAATGCTCAATCATACCACAAGGGCATTTGCTCAACTATGTTCATATCAGCATTGTTTGTAATAGCCAGAACATGGAAACAACCTAGTTGCCTTTCAACTGAAGAGTAGATAAAGAAAATATGGTACATATACACAATGGAGTACTACTCAGCAGAGAAAAACAATGACATCATGAGGTTTGCAGGCAAATGGATGGATCTAGAAAAAAAATCATCCTGAGTGAGGTAACCCAGACTCAGAAGGACAAACATGGTATGTCCTCACTCATAGGAGGATACTAGATGTAAAACAAAGATGACTAGACTGCTACACAACTCCAGGATGGCTACCTAGAAAGTGGGACCCTAGGAAAGACCCAGGGATCACCCAATGATAGAGAAATGGATGAGATCTACATGAACAACCTAGACGACTGTGTGAGTAATGAAGGGCAAGATTTGAGGGAAAGAAAGCTTAGGGGAGCAGGAGATCCCAGCTGGATCAAGAACAGAAAGGGAGAACGAGGAATAACAGACCATGATAAATGAAGACCACATGAGAACAGGAATAGGCAGAGTGCTGGAGAGGTCCCCAGAAATCCACAATGATATATCCTCTGTAGACTGCTGGCAGTGGTGGAGGGAAAGCCTGATCTGACCTAGTCTGGTGATCAGATGACTAAACACCCTAGCAGTCGTCTTGGAACTCTCATCCAATAACTGATGGAAGTGGATGCAGAGATCCTCGGCTAGGCCCCAGGTGGAGCTCCAGGTGTCAAAATGTTGAGAAGGAGGAGGGACTGCAAGAGCGTGAATTGTTGCTTCCAAGATTGCAAAAAAAGCACAGGGACAAATAGCCAATCGAATGGAAGCACATGAATTATGATCCAACTGCTGTGGAGCCCCCAGCTGGATCAGGCCCTCTGGATAAGTAAGACAATTGAACAGCTTGATCTGTTTGGGAGGCTCCCAGGCTGTGGGACCGGGACCTGTCCTTGGTGCATGAGCTGGCTGTTTGGAATCTTGGGCTTACACAGGGACAAATGCTCAGCCTGGAAGGAGGGGACTGGACCTGCCTGTAATGAATCCACCAGGTTTAAATGAGTCCCTAGGGGTGTCTTGGTCCTGGAGGACATGGGAATGGAGGGGAGGGGCTGGGGGCAAGGTGGGGGTGGGAGCGGGAGGGGGAGGACAGGGGAATCCATGGCGAATGTATAAAATTAAAACACATAATAGTAATAATAATAATAATAATAATAATAATAATAATAATAATAAAAAACAACTTCATGGAGAAACCCTGTCTCAAAAAAAAACAACAACAAAAAACGATTCATGTTTGAAGGATGGGAGTACTTACCATGGTTTGACATCAAACGTTCCATGCATGTATCTAACGTCATAATGCACACCATAAAGGTGCACAAATATGACATCTTAATAAATTAAAATTCCCCGCAGTGTAGTCTAAGCCAGGCTCTCAGGATCTATGAACTAGTTAATATACTTAACCCATATCTGCCCCTGACTACCACATCAGGCATGAGGCCCTCATAGTCTTCTTGCTGTGCATTCAGATTTCCAGAGAGGATAGTTGGTATGGGCAAACTATTATGGCAAGGCTTTCTATGGTGATGGGGACCTGGGGAGGGTAAGATCGGTACCCCACAGAAGTTGGAACTGCAGCCTCTATGACTCCAGTCCCTAGTGACATAGGTCTGGCTGCTTCCGACGCCTGGCACATCACGCTGCACTGCCTAGACCTGGACGACACTGTGGACTCAGGCTAAGGGTTGGAAATCACTAGCATTCCTCTTGCTTCCAGCAGCCAGGGCAGTCATCTGAGTCAGCCACATGAAGGGGGAGCATAGACATTCATACCTCAGGCTTCCCTTTCCCTTTGTATGCCACGCACAGGCTTTATTATTATTCTTAGTTTTTCTCCTCTTCTACTCACAAAATTCTCTCTGGAAAGAAATGTGACTGGAAACCAAATGTCCATTGTCCCCTTTGGGGAGCAGATGTGCCTCCACTTCCTCTTTGAAGAAATCCCCAGCTTCTCAGGCCTGGGGTCATGGCCAGCAGCTGTGGGAAAGGAAGGTGCTGGGAAGCCAATGGTATAGCCCTGAGCAGTCTCCTGTGGGGCTGACCACACCTGTGTACGCCGTGACCTCCCCCACCCCTTGACCCCTTGACATCCCTCAGGATTTCCTGTCCTGCTTCACAGTGTGAACTCCCCCCCCACCCCCGACACACTATAGGAATAATCTTCTTTCATTGAGTGATTCATTTTCCAGGCTAGTCCCTTGGGTGTTGAGCATCCTGCTCAATTGTAGGAATGAGTGTGAAGTGCAGGAAATCCCACGACACAGCCAGCATCATCAGACTCTACATTCCACATACACAGTGGCCATCTCACCATGCTCTACAGACTGCCTTGATCTGTCCATGTGGCAGTCTGCCAGCAGCCTCGTTCACTTCAGTACAAACTATGAACTAAACCCTCCCCAGTTCTAATTCACTATGGTCTTTTGGGGATACGCTAGAACCTTGCATTATCAAAAAAAAAAAATGTGAAATCACCTATCGACTCATACCATTAATTCTGGGGGGATTTCTAACAAAAATACATCAAATAAGCATCTATTGAGGGGCCAGTGTGCCTTAGATTCTAATCTTCCAACTGATAAACTTTGAGTATGCTTTGATCTATATATAACTTTTCTCAGTGTCATTTATAATTTTTAGTGTACAAGTCTGAACACATCATTTTTCCAACTTATTCCTGCATGGTTTATATTTATAGGCTGTCATTTATAGTTTTAAAAAATTTTGTTTTTAATTGGTGCTACTTTGTTCAATTATGATCTTTTCCCAACTTTATCTTAGACTGTTGCAGTCATAGGAAACACACTCATAATTTATAGTAGTCCTTACTAGGTCCCATATAATTTCTATGTCTGTAATCATTGCATCTGGAAAAATTTTTACAAATTTGGTATATCTTTTAAAAATATTTTTATTATAAGAATAGATAGGACATTCAGTACGTTGTTAAATAACAGTTATGCTGAACTTAAATATTCTCTTGGCTTCCATGTATCTGGAAATGTCATTATTCAAACTTTATGAAAGGTAATCAGTGGATACAGAGTTTTTGGTTGATCATTTATTTTAACACACTAAAGATATTGTTTCTTTTCCTTCTGGTTTATAATATTTCAATCGAGAAGGTGGAAGTACTAATTTTTATCCCTGTAATTTTATTACCTAAGGTTGTTTTTTTTTTTTCTTTCTGGTTGCTTTTGATTTTTTTTTTTCCGAGACAGGGTTTCTCTGTAGCTTTGGAGCCTGTCCTGGACTAGCTCTGTAGACCAGGCTGGCCTTGAACTCACAGAGATCTGCCTGCCTCTGGATTCCGAGTGTTGGTATTAAAGACGTGCGCTGCCGCTGCCACCACCCAGCGATTTTTTTTTTTTTAAATTTCGATGTCTGTGGTCTTATCATGGTGTACTTTGTCATGACTTGTTTTGTGTTTAACTTAGTATTACCTGTGGAGAAGTATTATTTTACTGAGCTCAGAAAAACAGCCATCATTTCAAATCCTTTTCTTTCTAGGACTCCAAACCAAATATGTCCAATCACTTGGCATTGTCTCCTCCTGGACACAATTCTTAGTCTCCTGGAGACTAAAAACTTAGTCTTCCCCCTCCGTTTTCATGCAGCTATTAATCTGCTGCTTGCCCTAGCCAGTTGCAATTTTATTCCAAATTCTGTATTTATCTCGAGAAATTGCACTGAACTTTTATACCTTCAAGTTTTCTTCTTTTGCTTACATATTTTTAAAAAAATTTCTTGAGACTGTTTATAATGACCATATTTGTCTCATAATTCCTTCCATTCTGCCACTCTGGGCTTCATTATGCAATTAACCCATTCCCATCCTCACTACCCACCCCCAGTCTCCTGTTGCAATTCACAGTTCCCTGCCTCAGCATGCATTGAGGACGTTTGGTTGGAGTCTGGAAATCAAGCCTGTTACCTTCTCAAATGACCAAATTTTGCTTGCTTTCTTTAAAGTGGTTGGATTTTTCTTTGACAGGCTTTGAGTTATTGATGATATGAGTGCTTTTGAAATGTATCTATTTCAGCCTAAATGGTGATGCAGGGCTGTTTTGGCATTTCTAACAGATGTCTGGCCTTGGAGTGGGTAATTAGCAAAAGCATGTCTGCAGAGATGGTAGTGAGCATTTTGTCTGTGTTATTTAGCGGGTATGCTTCCCACTAAGGTCATGAACAGCTTTGGCTATGGAATTCAAGAGAAATTTTGTTTTTCTTCTTCCAGGCTTCTCTGCTACCTTTGATCATATGCCATTCACTCTGCCTCGAGCAGCTCCTGGCTTCAGCCTCCGCAAGCTCAGATTCTGGCTTCTCTGCTTCATGCACTTTTCTGTGCATCACTTCACTCTAGTCCCTCCTTGGGGACACGTCAAAGACCTCCACGTGGGCTTCAGTAAGTCTCACATCAGCACCCATACTTCACATTTCTTTATGGCTCTGTCTGCACCTTCCAATGGCTGTTCAATACCCCTAATTGATGTTTCAGACTTGCTGAATCCCAGACTGAACTAAGCTTCTATACAAACTGCATTTCTTTAGTTACTTTAGAACTATTTGCATAATTTACTGTCTCTGCAGGTGCAAGGTCCTGGCTCCCCATCTGTACCATGGGTCTCATCTATTTTATTTACCAAGATTTTGATGTTCACCTACCTCCTCTCTATTTTCACTATTAAATTCTTGATTAAACCTTGCTAAGGCTCTTGAACATCTTTCTAGGACTGACTGTGCACCGCTGTATAAAATCCAGCTTTAGCAAACCACTTGCTAACGTCAGTGTAGCAGGAACCCCCTCTATATGTGATCAACCTTGAAATATGATCAGATCCCACATCCACTATTATTCCAATGATGCTTGAGGGCCAGGCCAGTTTTTAGCAAGAATATTTCTTAATTTTTGCCAAAATGTTTCTTATCCCTATTTTCTCTGGGTAAACTGCCTGTGCTGACTGCCCACCCTCAGATCCTTGGCTACAGATTCCCCCTTTCTTATGCTGTGTTGAGGGTTGAGCCCTGTTTTTCTTTTCCTCTGTCATTGCCCCTATTCTTATCACAATAAACCTAAGTATTTCTTGTAGGGTTTCTATAAGGGCCACTGTTTAACTATGCAGTTAGAGTCTTCATAATTTCTTTCGTGCATTGTTAGAACAACCTCTTAATCTTAGTGTCTCCAAAATTATTTGATACAGTATTTGTGTCACTTTGTGAAATTTGAATTTTTATTCTGTCACTCTCCTAATTAACTTTTGCTAAAGCCATCTGTTATCTTTGTGATGCAGGCCTGGCTTTGAAGTATGGCCTCACTGTGTTGACAATATGGTGGTTGTTTGTACTTCCACACTCATCTTTCTATGTTCACATGGAGGTTTCCTCTTTCCACCACCATCTACTTGCAGGTCTTTGAAATAAGTCCTTTGCTTTTTCTCTTGTCTTGACACCTATCCTTAGAGCCCCATTTTCTCCCTTTCTCTGCACATTGATCTTGGGACAATGAGATATCCTTATAATTTTGTTGCTCCAACAAGAGGACTCTCTGTACTCTCCTTGTGCCTGGCCACACTTTTGGCTGTATTGTTCCTGCACTCAATGGCCACTACTTGCCTGTATTTCCTACTGGACTCTGAGTTTCTTCAATGTAGGCTCAAGGTCAATAGTAATAAATTGGAGTTGACATGCACCGGGAGGGTCAAGGATGGGTTGACATCTTAAACACTATTGAGTAATGGGTCCATTTGCTGTTAATTTAGAATTTGAGATATAGAACAATGATAAGTGAAATATATCTGCACAGATTAATGGTGGTCAGATTGAAGCCTTTGATGTCAGATAAGTAATGCTAGAGTCAGGATGAATTTGGAGGACTTTAAAATTAGCATAATCAGAATTGAATTTTGAAAAAAAAATGTATAGACAAGAAATACAGGATGAATTCATCTAAGAAAATGAGAAACTTTCCTTAATTGTTTTCATATGTAAATTTTTAAAAAGATATTACTTAGAGTTGCAGAAAGAGCTAGAAAGAAAAAATACAAAGCATAAAGAAGCATTCATCTTTCAAATGTTGATCAAGGATAAATGCTTGGGTGCAATTCTGTGTTTGAAATTGAGGAGTCGTTGGAGTTTCCTGCTTGAGAAGTAAGCAAGGAAAAGGAGTAATGATATCGGTTTAGGTTCTGGTCTGAGGGATGACACCCCATCCCTCTGCTGGGTATCCTGTACGAAGGGAAGGCTAAGCTCTTCTTAGTCAACACTTCCTTCTGCTTGCAGGTGCAGATTCTGGATTGGCAGTTTTCAGAATCTCTGCAATGTTCCTATGTTGAATTCACAATGGAATGTAGATGGCTTCATGCTATTTTGTAAGGAAAAGGAGGGGAAGCCATTTTTTTTCTCAGCACTGGCCTGTGGCAGCAGCTGGAACTGTTTGGTTGGCTGACAGCGACTCCAATGTCTCTCTCTGATCATTATCTCTCTTTATGCTGCAAGTAGCTAGGGTCATTGGCATTTCTTTCTATATAATTCTTGGCATTACAGTCTTGAAAATGACTTTTGAATCTATCTCCCAAAGACTTTGCAATGTTATATCACACTTTGTCTATGTTACATATATCTTCTTTCAGAATGTTTATGAGGCTTCTGCTTCACTGAGTGAGCCCTCACTAATAGATTTATTTTTCAAAGGAATTTGGAGGTAATGAAATGAGGATCCAGATTAGGTTATCTAGCCAGGTAGGATTTAAAAGCAGAATTAATCTTATTCCAATGGTTATCTGGACACTGGCAGTTGTAAGCATATGGGCACATTAATTATGTCCTTCAGCTGCCTGGAATGCATACCTGTAGAAGATGGTATTTTGGGAGATGAAGTTACTATCCTGGTAGACAGTTCACTGTGAGGGCATCAAGGATACAAGGAGTATGGAGTGGACTACATTGTCTTAATAAGTAGAATATAAAAAAAGAAAGGAAAGTATTTTGAAGATTCAGGTTTCCAGAAGTTGGAGAATTTTCATGTCTGTTCTTAGGACATCAATATTGCCCTTACTCCTCATCTTCCACTTAATGAGTCTTTTTCTTTGGATTTGGATTGAAGAGGAAACCCCTGAGTCAGAACAAATGTCCTTATGAATAGTGTACACCTCTCCTCTATGGGATTCTGTGGTAAGAATCTGCCTGGTGATTTGTGCTCTTCTCCATGCCCACAAAAAGCTGCATGAGGGTAGGAACAGCATCTGTATGTGCTCTTTATTTAATAGTTATTAATCCCAGAAGTGTTTGTTGAAAACCTGGGAGATGCCAGGTGATCTTTCAGGTACTGAGGGAACCATAAAAATGAGCAAGAAGTGCTCTCCCTCAACTGCATTTGAATTTAGTGAGGGTAGGGCATGAGGCAACTGGGAAGTGGTCTGAGGTGGTGAGGAACACCTTGGGCAGTAGGAAGAGACTTTGGATTGCAGTAGTTTTAAGGGAGGTGGCAGCTACTGAGGAAGTTGTGAAGAGGAGTGTTGGCAGAGTTTTCCTGTCCCAACTGCCTGCTCCCAAATAACCAACACAGAGACTTAATATGAATTATAAATGCTCAGCCAATAGCTCGGGCTTGTTTCTAACTAGCTCTTACAACTTAACCCATCTCTATTAATCTATGTTCTGCCCTGAGGCTCATGGCTTTTTCCTCTATCCCATTTTGTGTGTCTGACTTATTCTACATTTGGCTGGTGACTCCTCTGACTCTGCCCTTCCTCATCCCATCATTCTTAATTTGGCTTTCCCACCTAACTGCCTAAATTTATCCTGTTCAGCTATTGGACAGTCAGTTTGTTTATTAAACCAATCATAGCAACATATATTCACACAGTGTACAGAAGGCTTATTCCACAACATTTCTCCCTTTTTGTCTAAATAAAAGACAAGGCTTTAACTTTATCATGGTAAAATTGTATATTATTTTAAGATGTGTTACATTTGTTTATACTATGGAATATTTGTTTAATGGTGCAAAGATGTGTTGCATTCCTTTATGTTGCATTTGTTTAACTCTGTGAAGCTGTGTAATTGTGCCTGTCTAAAATACCCAATGGTCTAATAAAGAACTGAATGGTCAATAGCAAGGCAGGAGAAAGGATAGGTGGGGATGGCAGACAGAGAGAATAAATAGAAGGAGAAATCTGGGAAGAGCAAGGAGAAGCAAAAGAACAAGGAGAGGAGGATGCCAGGGGCCAGCCACACAGCCACACAGCCACACAGCCACACAGCCAGGCACAGAGTAAGAATGAAAGTAAGATACACAGAAGTAAGAAAAGGAAAAATCCCAGAGGCAAATGATAGATGGGATAATTTAAGTTAAGGAAAGCTGGCTAGAAATAAGCCAAGCTAAGGCTGGGTATTTATTGTTAATAGTAAACTTCCATGTGTGATTTTTTTGGGAGCTAGGTGGTGGACTCCCAAAAGAGCAAAGAGTAAAGAGTTAAAAAACAAAAACAAAAGCAAACAAAAAAAACCCCAAAAAAACCCAGAGGAGTTTCCTCTGAACTCAGGGACTGAAAGAAATCATCAAGCACAATTGGGGTTCACTCCCTGTAGGAAGCACTCAGTTCCTGCCCCAAACACAATGTGAAGTGTTATGGCTTCACTGAGCTGAGGGTCTGTTGAAAGCTTAAGATGAGTGTCGAGTCCGTGGTATGAAGTGAAATGGGACTATGAGGAAGGTCAGCTCTAGAATAAGACTAAGAGGGCTCTCAACAGCCTGGCCACAGAGCAGAGAACCTCCATGAACAAACACAAGAGGTGGAAGGTGCTGGAACCCATGCTCCTTAAGCAGCAGCCAAGTGGTGGTTCTGGGAGCTGGAAACAGTATTTTCTGCTGCTTCCACTTCCTCTGCCTGTCAGGAACTGCTGAGGTCCACTCTCATGGTGCCTTTTGTGACACACTGTCCTGACAGTCCCTTTTAGAGACCAATGAGGTGAACACTTACACACAATCAGGCAACCAGTGACAAGACCATTGTGTGAGTCTCCTGTCCTTCCTGGCGGATACAAAACAGTTTTAGAACAAATGTGGGTCTGATTTTTATAGGAACATGTTAATGATGTAACTTGGATGTGGAGCATTCCATGAAAGCTCATGTGTTAGAGACTATTGTTCACCTGTGGTACTATCAGGAGATAGGAACCTTTAGGAGTTGAAGTTGATTGGAAGGAGCTTGTAGCACCATGGATAGACTCTTGGAGGGCATTTTGGAGCCCTGGAAACTTCTCTTTGTCTGCTTCCTGGATGCCATTAGGAGAATGGCCTTCTTTGCCATGAGCTACCATGACTCACTGTGCCATAAGTTGAAACCTCTAAAACGGGTGTCAAAAATACATTTTCTTCCTTTTAAGTTGACTATGTCAGACATTGATTAAAGCAAGTTGCATAACATAGTTAACTTCACTGGTAACTTAAGTCTGTTTCTGGAGAGCTACACAAGTCAGGATCTGGGACAAGTGGAGATTAGGGGGGCTATCTGTTCTTTAAGTTATTCTGAATTTTGCTACATAGGTGCTTTAATGTATAATAAATAACTTAAGCTTACTTAGAATTTATTAGGGGCTACCACTATAATAATGAAAATGGACACATCAATCTAGTAAAAGACACATCTATAACACTAGCAATAAGCATAGTAAGTGATGGGTGTGTCTTTCATTTTAAAAAGCCCTAAGCTTCACCATGAATAGGGGGATTTGGTTCTGTAAGGTCACTTTTGAGACTGGAGAGATGGCTTGGTGGTTAAAAGCACTGACTGCTCTTCCAGAAGACCCAAGTTTGGTTCCCAGAACCCACAGAGTGGTTTACAACCATCTGTAACTGCAGCTCCAGGCATTCCAAAATCCTTTTCTGGCCTCTGCAGGCCCATATGCTGAAGATGCATACACACAGGCAAAACATTCATACATGTAAAATAAAAATGAAAAGTAAAAAAGGAAAATCATTTTTTAAACTCTCTACACATATGTGTGTAACCACACTAGTAATTTTCATATACATAAACAAAGATGAGAATGACGAAGCTTTTTCAAATGAATAAAAAAATGGGATAGCGTGATTTTCAAGACATATAACATTAAAAACCACAAGAATTAAAGACAGGAGGCATTGGCGTAATATTAGATTGATCAAAGGAACCAATAACCCAGAGTAAATCTGAGGCTGAGAAGCTATAGATATGAATGAATTTAATAAAAAGTACCTGGAAAACTGATGCTTTGTATAAGAAAAATAAAATGATTGACATATATGATTATATAAGGAATTAATATTCATTCAACATGAAGGATGTAAGTGGAGGCAAATGGCATCCATACTGCCTTTCAATGTTGTTTGCCCCCAGGGAACTCCCCTCAGCTCTAAGCTGCCTTATCTCTTCAGTGCTCAGGAATCAGGGTGAGCAGAAATTTGTCAGAGTGGCATTGCTTGAATTTATCACTTTGTCCCCCACTGGTCTCAATAAGTTGCTCCAAAAAGGAACAATGACTACACCCTGAGCAGACAGATACAAATGGGAAGGTTTGCTGACTTTGTTGACATTTCCCTTATTTTCATGAAAAAGCCACAAGGACAGATGACCTGCTCATCAGATCTTGGATGAGACATAAGAAGTGCTGGCCATTACTGATGGGCGGGCTTCAGCCATTAGAAATATTATCTATAGACTAAAACTTAAATTGATCTTTCTGTGATAGAAACTAGAGGAAAAAGGTGAAAGTCATGTGACAGGGCAAGATCACAGCACACATAACTACAAAGAGCTCACCTGACCAGTGAAGAAAGCAAATAACTCAAGAAAATACAGACTAGGGGTAGAGAGAAGTGAATCTTACACAACAGGAAAAAGTGTGCAGTCTTGGGGTAATCACTGAGCTACTGATGAAACTAATAAAGGGACACTTCGTTGTTGCTTCTTTGGGTGACTTAGGAACCTCCAGTGGTTCACAAGTGAACAGGGAAAAAGCAGACAGGCACTTGGTGTGACAAGAGCCAATTTCCCACCATGGGACAGATGTATCTACCTTCTGTCCCACTCTTTAAACTGTGTGGATACTGTCCCAGGACCTAGGCTCTGCCAGTCAAAGCCAGAATCAGCTGATGTGAAGGGTCAGGAATCAGATAATTCTTCATGAGCAGTCATGGCCCCTTCCTCAAGGCAGAACATGTGATGGATCAAAAAGAAAGGACCAGGGCCAGGAGAAATGCTCTGTGGTTAGGAACACTGGTTGCTCTTCCAATTCAGTTCCCAGAAGTACATGGCAGCTTGCAATCATCTGTAAAGTTCCAAGGGATCTGATGCCACTAGACTCCACAGGCACCTGTACTCATGTGTATATAAGTGTGTGTGCATGTACACACACATACATGTACACATAACTAAAAACAACAAAAATAAATATTAAATAAAGAAAGGACTATTTTAAAGTATATAAATGCTATGCCAGCACGATGCCATTGAATTTAAAGGGCAGAGCATGCTCTGACTTTGGGTTGCGTGTTGAGAGGGAGGAATTTCTGGAACTGGTCCCTTCTGAATACAGAGGGGTTGCTGGCAATTTACTCAGGTTGTTGGAAATAAAGGGAATTCCATGCAGCTGCTAGTAGTGTAATTGAACCATTCAAGGAATCGTGGGCTTGTTTCCAGCCTAGAAGTGCCCAGTTCCTCATGATGGAGGAGTCTTTCCTCCAGAAGCCCCAGGGGAGAAAGTCTCTAGCTTGTGTTCCCAGATCTCATCTGAGGAAGCCCTGCCCTGGTCAGTAATGCAACCTGGGGGCAATGAGAAGCATTCAAATTTATTACATTTCCATTGTCTGTACTCCATATTCTAAGTGAATGTCTGTAGTAAGAAATGTGCCTGCATGCTAACCAGAAAGACTGACAGCCCTGGAATGAGTTGACCCCAGCTGCCAGTCTCCGGTCAGTCTCTATGTCTCTCAGCCTGCTTTGATGTGGGCTTGGGCAGAAGAACAACTCCCCTAGAAAGATGTGGAAATGGTAAGGCCAACAGCAAGTGGAAGAATCTGCTCCTGGCTCGCTCTTAGATGAATGAAATTCCCACTCAGAAATTCTTTCCTCTTCTGAAAATACTTGAAACATTTTTTTTTCAATTGCTATTTCTAGGGTTTACAGCAAGCAACAACCAAAAACCAATCATGTTAAGCATTCATAGCTGTTGATAATATTTTATCTAAGCCATCCAGGGGTTATCAGTGGCCTGATGGTGGGTGCTGAGCAGTATGGGGACATTTTGAGCCTTGGCCAATGGTCCAGTGCTGTTTGGGTATCCACCACAGAATACTGGTAATTAATAAAGTAGGTGCTGTCGATAATTTCTCTTGAGATAGACAAGCTTAGAAAGATTAGATGAATTGTCATACCATCCAAAACTCATGAGAGGCCATCACAACTCAAATCCACATCATCTTAGCAAATTTTATTTGTCTGGCTTCTGGAGCATAAGTTTGTAAAGGACACAGGAACTTTGACCCTGATGTGATATCCCCTCCCCCACATTCAGGATGTCTCACAGGAGTGAGTGTGTCTTTAGGATACCATTCATTTTCTGCACTCTTCGTGGCACACATAGTGTAGAGCTGGGGTCATGGCCAATGATAAATCTCAGGCCCTCCCTCCCTGTTTTACAACTCGGATAATGTTTTCAATCGTTCATTCTCATTTTATCAGCCCAGTATTCCTTTCCTTTCTCTGTGAACAGCTCAGTCTAAATCTGGGTCACTTTAAATGTCTTAGGTCTCACCACCTTTAATTTTCTCAAGTATCACTTTGGAGAATTCTCTGCTTAATACTCTTCCCATCTTGTGAGTCACAAGGCACAGACCTTTCTCTCCATGTTCAGATCTTTAGGCCACCTGTTACTGAATTAAACCATGCACAACCTTAGGCCTGAAAGACATGGCAGTCCCATAGTCAGAACAGCTCAAGCTGTCTGCATTCTGTGTATCTGCCCAAGTCCTTCTGGCAGAAAAGCTGTGAAGAACGAGACCCTGGAGGGCAGGGCTCCTTTTGTTCATTTGTACCTCTGAGAATGGAGTGAGCATTTGTAGATTAATTCAGTGTGCCTGTGTTGTCAACATTATGAGCACAGGTTATCCTGAAAACATAGCGAAGATGAGGAACATGGCTGAATCCTTATTTAATCCAATGGAACTTGGAGTCTTAGCATTAGAGATGTTTCACTGAGCATCTGGGCATTTTCCTGTGGCTTTGTGTGTGTGTGTGTGTGTGTGTGTGTGTGTGTGTGTGTGTGTGTGTGTGTGTAGGGTGAAAGGGACTATGGGTGATATTCTCCACAGTTGCGTCCTTGTTGAGGACTGTTGCCCACTTCACTGCCATTCTTAGGGAAGTGGTTGACATGTGACACTGGGCATGGTAGTGGGTGACAAGGAGTAGCTACTCTCAAGGAAGACCATGTAGGGAGGTTCTAGCTGATTAGTTGAGATCAGTGTCAACTCCTGCAGTCCTCCAGCTCCACTGGAGACCATTGGCAAGCCCAGGTCTATCTTGTCCTAGGGAGCATAAAGCCAGTTTTCTTCCTTTGATAAATTGCTTGGGCATTTGTCTCCCCATATCAAAATATAGGGCCTTGGAAATGTTGGGACTTGAGGGAGAACATTTCCCTCCTCACTTTCAGTTCCCCCTTCTGCTTTGACCTATTTCCAGCTCAATGCCCTGCTTTGTAGTTCAGAAGTCTCCCTCCACTCCCAGGATAGATTCTTTCAGCATTCAAATCAATGATATAAATTCACTCACAGCACAACCTAGTGAAGTCTTCTAGAGATATTAGCTTCTAATTATCCTGTTCTTGTTCCTGATGCCCTCTGTATACACGTGCTCACATCCATCAACTATTATGTTTGTAATCCCCATTAATATGTCGAGCTCTGGACTCTGATAAAATGTTATCTAGGGCACAACTTTCAGTAGATGTTAAAAACAAAGCCCTCATAATGGAATTTGTGGCCTGTAAAAAGAAGAGGCATCAGTCTCTCTGTTTCTCTCTCTCTCTCTCTCTCTCTCTCTCTCTCTCTCTCTCTCTCTCTGTCTCTGTGTGTGTGTGTGTGTGTGTGTGTGTGTGTGTGTGTGTCTTCCATGTGAGACTCAGCAAGGATGTACTGTGTACGGAAAGAAGTCCTTTCTTACTCAGTGTTCTTTTGCTGTGAAGAGACACCATAACTACAGTAACTCTTATAAAGAAAAGCATTTAATTAGGGATTTCTTACAGTTTCAGAGGTTTAATCCACTGTCATCATGGCGGGGAGCATGATGTCATGCATGCAGACATGGTACTGTATGGAAAAGTAGCTAAGAGTTCTACATTTGGATCCACAGGCAGCAGGAAGAGAACAACACTAAGCCTGGCTTGAACTTTTGAAATCCCAAAGCCCACCCCCAGGGACACACTTCCTCCAACAAAGCCACATCTCCTAATCCCTCTCAAATAGTCCCACTCCCTGATGACTAAACCTTCATCATATGAGCCTATGGAGGCCATTCTTATTCAAACCACTAACAGCCTGATCACCATTGGCCATCATCTTAGACTTGTAGCCAGCAAGAACTATGACAAACAGATGTTTATTATCTAGGCTGCCTTGCCTGTGGATTTTCTTATATTAATAAGCTAATCTTTGCTATAAATCTTTGGAGATATATGTGTGTGTTTGTGTTTGTGTGTGTGTGTGTGTGTGTAGCATTACATATATAAATTCATAAATATATACAAATAAATAAATATATTTGTAAATTTATATATGTAATACTTTGTTAATAAATCTTTGGAGACTTTCTAGTGTTAAAACATTTAGAAACTAACAATTTCTGAAAGGAAAGAAATTTCGGAACCGAAGCTCTGTTTTCAAAGAAGAGCAGCCGAATGATGGTCAGGGACAGGTTGTTTCAAGTCTCCATACCTACTTTGTCAGTGTAACTAAACAGTCACTATTTAGGGAGCACAAGTTTCCATCCCTACATCTGGAGGTTTGAGGAACGGTTTTTCTAAGTTTCTAAATCTGAGTTTTTTCTTCAGTAAAGACCAAGTGAAAATAGACTGAAAATAAACCAGATATTTCCTCTATCCAGATGTCCAGAGGGAAAATTGCCCATGCCTGGGGCCAATGCATGAGACAGCTCTCAAAGCCAAAGTTCTCTGGAGTCCAGGGGATCAGACGCCTCCCATGTGTGGCTCCGCTACATAAGCAGGGACCCCCAAGGTCCCAAGGCTGCTTTGCGCTTCCATAGGGATTTCAGTCACATCTTCAAGGTCTGATCTTTGTGTCAGAGTGCTCAGCTGCCGGTGTGGGCCCAGGGCCCCAGGAGCATGGCCATCAGGAAGATATTTGGGAAAGCTCACTCAGGTATGTGAGCTCAACAGTCCTTGAGGTGCTGCAGAAGCAAGGCTGGAAGTGGGAGCCAAAGGAAGCTTTCCTGAGTACTTAGGCTGGAGTGCCAGGGCACATGGGTGCTGGCTGCCTCTGGTTGCAGAACAGCTAAGAAGATAGTATTTATCCCCTCAGGTCTGACTGTGCTAACTTACCACATTCAAACTTGTCTCTCTTTTTCTTTTTTCCTTTAAAATTTTTTTTTTAGCTGCCAACTACAGTTCCCCCTTCCTCCCCTCTCTCACCTCCCCCTCACACACCCATCCATTCCTCATGGGGGTAAAGCCTCCCTTGGGGAGTCAACACAGGCTGGCATACCAAGCTGGGGCAGGACCAAGCCCCTTCCTCCTGTATCAAGGCTGAGTAAGGCATTGCACCATAGGGAATGGGGTCTAAAAGGCCAGTTTGTGTACCCAGGGTAAGTCCTGGTCCCATTGCCAGGGGACCCACAAACACATCAAGCCATGCAACTTTCACCCACATTCAGAGAGCCTGGTGCCATCCCATGCAGGCGCCCCAGCTGTCTGTCCAGAGTCCATGAGCTCCCACTAGCTTGGGTCAACTATTTCTGTGTTTTTTTCTCATCATGATCCTGACCCACCTTGCCCTTATAATCCTTCCTCCCTCTCTTCATCTGAATTCCAGGATCTTGGCCAAGTGCTTGGCTATGGCTCTCTGCACTGCTTATCAGTCACTGGATGTAGGTTCTATGATGACAATTAGGGTAGTCATCAATCTGATTATAAGGGAAGGCTAGTCCAGGTACCCTCTCCACCATTGCCAGGAGTCTTAGCTGAGGTCATCTTTGTGGGTTCCTGGGGATTTCCCTAGCACCAGGTTTCTCCCTAACCCCACTATGGCTCCCTCTATCAAGATATATCTTTCATTGCTCTCCTTCTCCATCCCTTCCCCCAAATTAGGCCATCTTGATCCCTCATGTTCCTATACCTCACCCCCTCTCTTTTATCCTCTCCAAGTTTACCCTTCCTGGGACAATCCCTGCATGACCCTCTTAGGGGCCTCTTCTTTACCTAGCTTCCCTGGGGCTGTGGACTGTAGGTTGGTTAACCTTTGCTTTACAACTAATCTCTACTTATGAGTGAGTATGCACCATGTTTGTCTTTCTGTGTCTGGGTTATCTCACTCAGAATGATTTTTTCTATTTCCATCCATATGCCTACAAATTTCATGGTGTCATTGTTTTTTACTGCCAAGTAGTACCCCATTGTGTAAATATACCGCATTTTCTTCATCCATTCTTCAGTTGAGGGGCGTCTAGGTTGTTTCCAGGTTCTGGCTATTACAAATAATGCTGCTATGAACATAGCTGAGCAAGTGTCCTTGTGGTATGGTTGAGCATCTTTTGGGTATATGCCCAAGAGTGCCATGGCTAGGTCTTGAGGTAGGTTGGTTCCTAATTTTCTGAGAAACCACCATACTGATTTCATATAAATCCTATTCAGCATATGCAGTTTTGTTTCATTAGTTTATGGGTATATGTATGGTATAGATACTAATCTCTTTAAAGGATCATTTCTACCATGTATTTTCCTGTGTGGTAAGCCCCATACTTCTTTATGTAGCTCACTCTGGTTTTCAGAATTCTACAGCTTTTGAATTTGCTTTTCTACCACCAATACAAAACAAACTTCTCCATAGAATGTTGCTTGTGTTACTGGGAGTGCACTGGGTGTGAGAGCTGATCTTTTTGTAACCTAGGGCTTAAGATGTCATACAATTTACCACTGAAGCAAAACTACCTTCTCTTGACAGACTTTTCACATTTCTTTTCAAGTTAATTCTTGAGTGTTTTTGTGACTATTCTGAATAGAACCTTCTTTCACATAATTTGTTCACGTGCACTGTTTAGATGAGGACCAAGGTTTCCTGCATGAGTGGCATAGGAGACCATTACCCTAGTCCCTTGTGGATTCCACAGGACATGGAAGGTATTCTAGCCCAGTGTTTTTGTAAGGCACATTATGCAGGAATCTACTTCTTATCCTCATGGCAGCCAAGGAGACAGACACTTGTGTTTCTGTGTTGTAGAGGTAACAACAGTGAACTGTAGCATCTTGGCCATGTTCGTGTGCTGGAGAGCTTTGAATGGAGACCAATACCCAGGCCATGTGGCTGAGAGTCTGAGCTTGTAATCACAGAACACCCAAGTCATTTATTTCTAAGGAAACTTAAATCCCAAATATTTCTTTTCTGTTGTCCAAAAGAATCAGTATGAAAATTTCAAAGCAAAATTAAGTGTTTATCAACTGTGGAAAGTTTTGAACTTTATACTCAAATACCAGAGGTCCAGTGGGCTCCCAGGCTCCAGTGTGCCATGGTGATTTTGTGAACCACAGGGCAGTGAGTTGATGGTAGGTCGTCACGGGTCTTCACACCAAGGGTGCTAAAGCCCACAGTCTGTAATAAATGTCAAGAAACTGACCTAATTTAGTTAATCTTGTCATTAAAAATCTGCAATAAAAATGTCTTGCAGTTTCTCAACACTTTTCTAAATATGGTTTATTTTAGGTCACAGAGCAATTGACCTCATTAACATGTGATGGCGTGGGACTGCCTTGATTACACCCTGACATTTTTCTTTAGTTAATTCACTGTACTTATTTATGGATCATGGGGTAAAGACAGGGGGAATTGAGGCAGTCTGTTTTCATTTAGTCTGGCTTAGACCTGGTGCTAGAATCACTTGCTTCTCCCTGTTTCCTCTCATCCCTGTACTGACGCCCTCCTATGGGTGCAGAACTTCTGCAAAGACTGCTTGTACCAGGGCTTTCTTTGTTATAACTATATTCCACAGGTTTAACAAGCTAAAGACTGATTATGATAAGTATAGATCTGAAGACATAAAAAAAGGCACGGGACTTCTAGGAGGACCTGGTGGTACAGGCCGATAGCCCTGTTGACTTAGGAAACGGGGAGAGAGAATATGTTGTTGGTTAGAGTGTTTTCTAAGGAAGTCATGTCTGATGAGGTACATAGTCGAGAGAAACTTAAGTTCATGAGGGCTGGATGACTTCTGTTCCCCACACTGCTCACGAACAGCTCACCAGAGCTATAAGCACTGTGTTCTTCATTTTAATGAATTCAGTTTTCTGAGATGATAGCCATAAGGAAGGACTCATGGTTCATGAATTTTAAGTTAGTAAAGAACATTCACAGTCCTAGTCTTCTCAAGAAACCTAAGATGAAGACATTACCAACTTGATTTTAAAATACCAGGAGAGTGGTGGTGGGCAGTACAGAGTGAGGTGCTGGCCACAGACAGCAAGTACAGAGTCACCATTTTGAGTTCACAGATGTCTTTCCCCATTGTATGTGCTTCTCTTAGTACCTGGGTTGGTTTCAATGTGTCTATCATCCAAAGAGAGAAAACTCACTGATGCCATTATGCAGTTTATAATAGTTTGTTACCTTCCATGGATCCTTCCTTTCCAGTGTCTAATCTCCAGTGGATATCAGCCATTCCATGCTCCTCTCCCAACAGTATAGTATTCATCTCTTGACACCTCTACTTCCTCCTGATCTCTATCTCTGTCTCTGACTCCGTTTCCCTCTCTCCCTCTTTCCCTCCCTCCCTTTCTGCATCTATTCTTCCTTGCCATACTTTTTTCTTTCTTTCCTTTCTTCAGTACTAGAGGTGGAACTTAGGGCCTCATGTACATGCTGGGCAAATACTTGTAGATGCATTTCTAAACAGTCTTATTAAATAAGAAACACAGAGCTGTAGAAATCAGAGTGATAGCCACCGACTAATCTTAGCTCACTATGTTGCAGTAGCTTCCCAAGAGAGCCTCTTCCTGTCTAACCTGTACCTTTATTGCCTTGCTGTTCTGCCTTCTCATTGGCTCTTAACCCAGCCACCTCACTTCTTTGTCATTGCCTGTCTATACAGACTTCTAGATCTCTATGGTTGATACTGGGATTAAAGGCATGTGTCACTACACTTAGCTGTGTCATAGAACACACAGAGAGTCTGCCTTCTGTTTATGGCTGGCTATGACCTCTGATCTCCAGGCAAACTTTATTTATTAACATACAAATAAAATCTCACCACATTTCAGCACAAATAAAATATCACTACAAACACTCTAACATTGAGCTAACATCTAACATCTCCACCATCCTTTCATTTTTTATTTTGAGGCAGACCAGTCTTGGACTCATTCTATAGACATGCAGGCTTTGAACCCCTACTCTTCCTGTGTTAGCCTCCTGAGCTGCTGGGATTCTAGGCCTTGTGACACCTGACCTGGGTAGAAGTCTTATTTGTGTCTTTCTTATGTCATTCATGTCTGCCCTTGAAGTTGATCTTGTCTGCAGCTTTTGAAATCTATGCACTATAGCTGTAATAACCATGTTATTGTCTTTGTTTTATAGACTGTCCATCATCCTGATATTAGCCTGTTACATCCTCATGTGTCTGAGCAGTTTCAGTGGACAAGAAGCAGTGAGCTGATGCTGTAAAGTGCTAGAGGCCAGTCATGGTTTGCTACTGTGGTGGCTTTTGAGCACGGTTCTGGGATGTAATAAATTACTAGAAACATTTTTATGATTTTAGATAAATACCTTAGATTTCATGTAGAAGCTGTATTATTCAGGATGAGACCCATAACTAGAAATACTAATTTTGAAACACTGATGACGCTTTTCTATATTAAAACAGAAAAAAACACCAAATTTTTGGAGGGGTGTTTTATTTTAATTTTTGATTTTATAAATTTTTCTAGTTAGCATACAAAGAGTTGAGTTTCATTATGGCATATTCTCTCTCTCTCTCTCTCTCTCTCTCTCTCTCTCTCTCTCTCTGTGTGTGTGTGTGTGTGTGTGTGTGTGTGTGTATGTGTGTGTATGTGTGTGTGTGTGCATATGTGTACATGGGCAAGTGTGTATGTTCATGTTCATATGTGCTGAGGCCAGAAGTCAACATCAGGTGTCTTCCTCAGTCTCTCTCCAACTTAATTTTTGAAGTACAGACTCTCAAAAAACTGGTAGAATGTCATGCAATGTATTTTTATCATATTTACCCCTCTCTCCCAATACCTCCCACATCTACCATCATCCTCCTTCCCACACAACTTTGTGTCTACTACTAGTTTTTTTAAGCACACAGTGTCAAATTTGTGTTGCTCAAATCTATAGAGTGTGAAATCTGCCCCTAGAGCATGGACTCCACTAGGATCACATCTTTAAAAAAATTTGACTCTCCCTCTTTCAGTAATTATCAGTTATTAATAGCTCCTCAGCTGGGGGTGAGACTGGGAATGTGCTCAAAGGATTTGGTCTAGCCTTCTACAGAGACACTTGATTGCCCGTGTTTATCATTGTCCTCATTACAATAGCTAGGAAAGGGAAATCAACTGATGAATGCACAACAAAACTGTGCTACACTTACACAATGGAATATTATTCAACTGTTAAAAAATGAAGTTATGGAGCTTACAGGTGCTGTGGGATGTTCTATATGTTAAATGTGTTGCTCTTATTGGTTAATAAATAAAACACTGATTGGCCAGTAGCCAGACAGGAAGTATGGCTGGCCAAGCAGAGAGAAGAATTCTGGGAAGTGGAAGGTGGAGACAGAGAGACACTGCCAGCCACCGCCACAAGAAGATGTTAAGATACCAGTAAGCCACAAGCCACATGGCAACTTATAGATGAATAGAAATGGGTTAATTTAAGATATAAGAACAACCAGCAAGAAGCCTGAGCCATTAGGCCAAACAGTTTAAATAATGTAAGCGTCTGTGTGTTTATTTTGTAAGTGGGCTATAGGACTGCCAGGGCTAGAGAAGCTCTCAGGCTACACACAGGTAAATGGATGGCTCTGACAGCAATCATCCTGAGTGAGGTGAGGGATATCCAGAAAGTGTGTTTCTGTGACTGCTCATCTTACTCTTAACTTTTTCTAACTAACATGTTGAGGACATTTCACTACATTCTATGGGCAAATCACCTTCTCATGTGAGTTTTGGGATTGTTTCTGACATGCTGTGTACTTTCCTGGCTACATGTGTGGATCTGTGCTCCCATGGACAAGAGCACTCTGCACACTCCAAGTGCACTCTCTGTGTGGCTCTTTTCGCCCTGGGCCTTTACTTGGTTGCACCATTATGTGAACCTTTGGATTCTGCCCAACTCAAACCATTCCTGCTTGGGCATGCTCTTTCCTGCCCATGGGCTGATCTGGTTTTGTGGGACCTGGAACTTATGCAATTCAGGGGAATCCTTTTGAAAAAGAAGATGAGCTCATAGCTGTGAATATCAAATGGCAAATTCATAATCAGTTGCAAATGAGGACACTTAGTTCAAATGAGGAAATAAATTACAACTAATTCTAAAACTCTGAAAAAAAAGTCAATTATACTTTTATTTTTAATCATATTTGTATTTTCACATGAAGATTAATTTAGAAATTAACTGCACACTATACAACTATGATTAAGCCCCACTTTAATGTGCTGTGTTGCCTGAAGCCTTAAACTGTGTTATCAAATTTCTTTTACTCCATATCCTGATTCTGCAATTAGTTCATTACCAAAGCTCTGGATATCAAACATTTGAATTCTCTCTGTCTCCTTGTCTGCCTGTCTGCCTGCCTCTCTCTCTCTCTCTCTTTCTCTCTCTCTCTCTCTCTCTCTCTCTCTCGTGTGTGTGTGTGTGTGTGTGTGTGTGTGTGTGTGTGTGTGTGTGTGTGAGTGTGAGTGTTGAGCAGTCTTGGTGGTGGTTCCAGCCTGATTATGACTTGACTTCAGTCAAGGTGTGATGACATGAGCCTCTCATCCCTAATGACCAGAAACTAGAGCTTCTCCTAATGTCTACCTGCTATTTCCTCTCTGGACAATCCCAATTTCCATTGCCCTCCACTTGGCAGCTGTGTGCTGTGTGAGGCACCTTCTTGAACTGTGTGACTTCCGTTTTCTATGGCAGACACAGATACCTCCTGAGGGGTTGCTGGGCTCTAAGCTGATTCAAAAGATGGCTTTATTTGAGGCAACTAGGAGTGACCTGGTTCTGTAAAGAAAAATATGAGGAACCACACAGATATGTACTGTTGAGCACAGACCAGCATGTGTCTCCTGCGTCCACGGTCCTACTCACACTACTGCCATTTTCAGAATGTGCAGGAGGGCACGAAAGATTAATAGATCCAGTGTCCTTCCCCAAATATTGCTAGAGCAGACTGCTTTGAAATTCTGGCAAAATCCACATTTAAATGGCTGATCCTGGAAGACTGTGTAAGGTGAGTCTCTGGAGCTGTCCTTGTATGGCCCTGCCATCCAAAGAGACACATGCACCATATCTAGCTATTCCTTATACCTTGCCCTGTGGTGAGGAAAGAGATTCCCAGAGTGGTGTTTAGTCACCACTGGCTGTTATTAACTGTTTTTTATTATCTTCAGTGGCTGCCCCTGAAGCAAACACTTTGCAGCAAGGTCCTGAGGGCTGTGACCTGTCTCCTTCAAAGCCACTAAAAGAACTTATCCAGATCTAAAGAACTCATGATTCAATGACTTGGGTGAAATTCTGTCAATCAAAAAGGCTATATAAATAGTAAGTAGCTAACCTCCCTTTGCTGGTGTCTTTCAAAAACCCAGTGCCCTTCTCTCAGCCCCCACTTAAAAAACCCTTGCTTCATATGGTTCTTCCTTGCCACTTCCTGTCAGCTACTTGCTGACTCAGTCTGCTGCTCACAGGTTAATTTTATTTAATCAAACACATCTTTGAATTGTTAAAAGAACAGTAGGAAAAAATTCAACACACTTTAAAATAATATTCCCCAGCATTTCCCCCCCTTTTTCTCTAAACAAAAATGAAAGGTTTTAACTGTAACATAGTAAGACTGTATACAATAAGAACAATTATCAAGTAAAAATTACATCCACAGTGTGCTGCATTCCAATTCATTTGTGTCTGGTAAATTTAAAGAAAATATTTCATAATCCATCCTATCTTAGTGAATACAAAATTTTATACCTACTTTACTTTCTATCATAGCTAAAGAAAACTGCAACTATGACTATCTAGTCTTCAACTCCATCAAAAGCCCCAGGAGGACACAATATTATTTAAGTAAATAAAAAGTGCATTGCAAACAACTTCTACAAACTCTAGAAATGACAGAAACATCTGACTGCCTGGACCCAAAGTTCCTCAGCAACATTGGGGCATCTTTCTTCAGCTTACAGGCCCATAGTATCTGGCAGACTTTTCAATGAAGCAGGAAATTTGAAAGACTCTTTCAACTATATTGGCAAAGTTTGTCAGTCACTTTCCTTTGTGTCCTGCAGAATGTCTGGCAGTTTCTTCTGTGAAGCAGGAACCCTGAAGGACCATCCCTCTTGTTTTGGCAAAGTTCAGTGGTCACTTTGCTGTGGGTTCTGCATGTCCAGTTTAAACAACACACTGTCAAGCAGTCCAGGCAAAAGCATCTTTTTGCCCAAATGGCTAGCCTTGCCACATTAAAAGCAAACTCCATAAGGAGATTCTTTGATGCCCATCATCTTTGAAGTACATTGGTACTGCCAGAAGCAGATGTATCTCATTGTCATGAAAAGCCCAAAGTTAACAAAACATTTTAAATTCTGCATTCTGTGGATATTTGAAAGTTTTGAAGACTGTCTACCTATCTATCTAAAATGTATCTCTATATGATCTGGAAAGCATACCTAATATAGCTATAATTTTATTATTATAAATGAACAAACACTAACCTATGTTCTGGATTATCTTATATCTAATAATAGCTTTCAAAAACTAGAACTTCACCCTACATTTCCAAATGAACTGTATAGCACAATACCTAGAACAAAAATAGACAAATGTTTTGTAACATACAATATTTTGTAACAAAAATAAACTTAAATTTTTACTAATATACAAAAATCCCCCAAACAAGAACAGAAACAGACATACAGTGTGTTGTAAAAATTTACCTTAAATATGTGTCAGTATACAAAAGTCCTTAAAATACAAAATATTTGAGATTAATAATTGTGCCTTAGCTTATAATAGGTTCAATAATCTACCATAATACTTAAAGTAGATTCAATAATCTACCCTTATATCATATAATTCCTATATCCCCCATCTTTCTTAATTTTTTCAGAGAACCCTGAATATAAACTCATTTGTATAATTTCCTTCTTTGCCAGTATCAGTAATAATTAATAAACAATCCCCATAATTGATGATAATCATCCATAATACACAAAATGACCAAAGCCCACCCACACCTCCTAACTCTTGGGAATGTGGGCAGTTTTCTCCATACCAATTCCTGCTGTCTGTGGACAAAGGCATCTTTAGGGTCCTAGAGAGAAAAATTTGAGATAATGACCAAGTCCTAGGAAGACTATCAGTAACATTTATTTATATATATATCACCTGTCAAGAATCAGGAGATCTTCCCTAATCAAACCTGATCCATATTATTCCTGAGGGAATCCTCAGCCTCTCATCTCTTATGGGGAACCAAAGCAAAAACTCTTCTCCAAAGCATTTTTTATTTCCTTTTGAAAAATACATTTTTTTTTTAACTTATAAGCATTCTTAAAATATCTAGGCTGGATTACTTCAGCAGTCCCTTCAATCTCATGACTCTTAGCAGCTGCTGTTTGCTTATTAACAATCAAAAAATTCAAAATCAACACAATAACATACAGGATCCAGACTCCCTGTGTATTTTCCAACTTACATGACTTTTTTATTTTATATTACCTTTTACCTTCTCTTTAAAGACTTTATTTTGTTATATTTAAACCATTTCTTCTATGACTGTCCATTCCATATCCTTTCTCTTTCTTTCTTAAGCCTATGCACATTGTAAAATATACTGGAACTTATTTAGAGTTTCTTTTATTTTTCAATCTGGTTCTCTTTTACTATGTATATTTTAGCCTTTTTTGTCTGCATGAGCAAAAAACTGCTATGCAGAGTAGACCTCTGCCCTTGAATTTGGCTAACTCCCCCTGCCTCTTGGGTAATGAAAGCCAAGCCTGGTAATGAAAGCTCATGGCCCAGTCAGAGGTGCATGACCAGGAACTTCATTCTACCTTGCTAGCTATAGAATGCTGATGGCTGGCATTTTTACTCAGGTTTTTTTTTTTTTTTTTTCGTTTGTTTGTTTGTTTCTGTTTAACATACTGGCTGCTCAAGGGTTCACCAGCAAGCAGAAACTCTTAAAGGAGCCATATCCTCTTTTTTCCCCTCAGCTTTCTCAAGCCCTATGTGGAAATTGGCCCCACATTGGGTGCCAAAATATTGTTTACTATGTTTTATTATCTACAGTGGCTGCTCCTTAAGCAAAGACTTCAGCCACCAGGGCTACAGCCTGAGGGGATTTTGTTCTTTCAGGCACCAACTCTTTCAAAACTACTAAGGGAACTTATCTAAATCTAAAGAATCTCACAATTCAATGGTTTAGGTGGAGTTATACTGAATAGGAAGTAGCTAACCTTCTCCCTTAGGTTCCAAAAATCTCAGCGTCCTCCTCTCAGTGCCTGGTTAAAAAACCCTTGCTTCATGTGGTTCCTCCTTACCATTTCCTGTCAGCTACTTGCTAACTCAGCCTCCTGCTCACAGGTTAATTTTATTTAATCAAACCATCTTCGAATTGTTAACAAAAACAGTAGGAAAAAAATACAACACACTTAAAAATAATATTCCCCAAAAATGAGCCCTTTGAGGGCTTTGGGATACTCATTCTTGACCAGTTTCTGAGGCATAGACTTTTCTCTGAATTACATCTACCTCCCTAGTTAGGGAGGCTGACTCATTTCTCCTTTCCCACCTTGCTGGGAGTCATCCTTTGAGGTCAAATGTTTAAAACAGAATTTCTTATAGAAAATGTTCATTCAAAGCAGTGAGTATGATTTTTTAGAATCGCTTGTATGAGTCAGAACACTATAGTTTTACCAAATTCTTCATTTCCTTCTCAGCCCTCCCAATAGACCAACTGGATATAGAAGATTATTTCTCCATTACAAATCTGGACATCTGAAAATCCAGATGTTTAACCTAGCCACAGATTCTTCCCAAATTAGTGAATCCTTTTAGTGCAAAACTCTCCAGGCAAAGTCTCTATTCAAGAGACTCTCATTTCAAGATTCATGTTGGTATACTTGGTGTGTGACTGTATATTTCTCTCTCCACGCCTCACACCTAAGCTTAATAGGGAAGCATTTGATGAAGTGTCCCAATGGAGACTGAAAAGTGTATACAACATTCCAACAAGGTGATTTGGTGGCTCAACACTTCAGCTCTGTGAACCAAACATAAAATTTAGCTTTCTTCCAAGACATTTTCTTCCTGATTAAAAAAAAATCAATATTGTATGTACTTTGAGGTTTGAGAGACAGTTTTCATGGTCTCTTTTCTGGAATACATTCAGCTTAGCCAGTGTGCTTACATTCTGTGTTACCCAGTCTATACTTTCCTAACAACCATATATATTTTTAAATGCTATATCTCCAGACTCATAAAATCAACTGAATATTTGCCCTCCCCTAAAAAAGAGAACATAAATGGGGCTTTGGTGATCAAAGGAAAATCTGTGTGAAAGTTCATAGATTTGAACACAAAAGAAATTGTTTCTTTTCCTGGAACTATCCAATACCTCAGATCCTGTAAACTAGGAATGAACTTTCTCTTGGATCTGTGGGGAGGAATGACAAGGAAGGTGTGACTTACATTTGAGGGGAAGAAGAGATCTGTAGGTCTCAGTGCTTGGATGACACATGCCCCCAAGGGTTCTTAAATAAGGAGAGACACTGGGCAGCACTGTGGTCTAGACTGTGTGCAGAGGTTGCCAATGTTGAGGAACTGGGCTAGGTGACTATGGTTTTGCCATTGTATACACTTAAGGGTACACCAGAAAGGTCATAAATTGGTATCTGAAGTTTTTACCAGACAAGATGTGACTACATCACTTTGGTTTCTATCAAACTTGATGTCTTCCCAATTAAGCAAGTACTTCAGATGCCTGAGAATCACCTTCCCCATCTTCAGTCTTCAGGCATCTGTGTGGAGTGGGTCTGTCTTAGTTTTTGCCTCTGTCTTGTAGGAATAGCTGATGAAGAAGTATCCTGTACTGAATCCATCAGGTTTAAATAAATCCCCAGGGGAGTCTTGGCCCTGGAGGAGATGGGAATAGAGGGGAGGGGATGAGGGGAAGGTGGGGGTGGGAGCAGGAGTGGGGAGGACAGGGAACCCATGGCTGATGTGTAAAATTAAAACACAAATATAATAAAAAAAGAAGTATTTGAACTAAAGACATTTTTATATTATGGAGGGTTAAGAATGGTGAACACATCCATCCTCTAAGAGAATTCTCAGAGCACTTAAAGAGCATACTCACATTCAATGCTTCTGATCTGGTGTCTCCCCATTGGCCACTGAGTCTCCAAGAACTGTGCTTAGGAAATGTTCCTTTCAGGTGGGCATGGTGATGCCCTCCTCTGATCCTAGTGCCAGGAGGCTATAGTTGGAGGAGTGTGGATTCAAGACAAACTTAGATACTTTAAATAAAATGTACATGTTTTAGCTTTGTCTCTATGGCAGTCTGAGGTGGAAGTGACTTCCCTTTATTGACAGACTGAGAGACAGCCTGAACAACTGAGCACTCCACCCCAAAACATGATGTGTTTTCAGTGATCAAGCTTGGACTTGTATCTTCTCATTATGGGTCTATTATCCCTCCTTAACACAGACCCATCTCAATCATTAGTGTCTGAACAGACAAGAACAATGCTGGTAGGGGCAAATACTTCATCATGTAGAGTGTGATGGTAAACATCTTAGAAAGTTTCGATACATAAGAGGTTTTAGGGGCTAGAGAGATGGCTCAGTGGTTAAAAGCACTTGATGTTCTTGCAGAGGACCCAGGTTCTGCTTCCAGTACTCATTTGGGCATCTCACAACTCCTTTAAATTCAGCTCCAGGGGATTTGATGTACTTTTCAGGCTCCACAGACATCTACATTCAGGAACAGGCTCACACACATGCACATATAATTAGACAATAAAAGTGAAATTTTACTAAAAACTTGACAGTGATATTTTATTGTAAATAATGGCATGCTGTTGTATGATGTTTTTCATGATTAGTCATGTAGCAGATTTGTTTACACAGTATCACCACAGCACTTGCATCCACTGCCACACACAGGCCCACTGCTAATGGGAACATTCTCATGAGATGTATGGCTGTGAGTGTGTGTATGTGTATATGTGTACATGTCTGTGTGTGCTCATGTGAGTGTGCATGTGTGCCTGTGTGTTCCTGTGTATGAGTGTGCATGCGTGTGTGTGTGTGTGTGTGTGTGTGTGTGTGTGTGTGTGTGTGTGTGTGTGTGTTTGCAGGTGCACGTAAGCATGGATGTGTGTGTGCACGCATGTGTATGGGTGTGGCTCTAGTACAGCACTATGGCTATGCTCTGTCTTCAATTCTGCTTGTTTGTAATTTGCCTGCCAGTGAAGATCATGGCCCTCACCTTGCACAGTGGGCTTGTTAACATGTTCAACTCTGATGACACACGAAGTCACTTCAGAACTGCTAATAAGTACCACAAGTGAGATGATGTTCACCACTCAGAGCAAGCTGCCAGCTGGAGCTCTTGTTGTGTTCAGCTGGACTTTCTACCTGGAAGCAGTTAATGTTCACTCTCTCATCCATTTAGTGATGCTTGCTCACACAACATTGTTGCTTCACCTGATGCTCTGATTATTCCTCAAAATTTATTTTATCTTTTTGTAATTACATATGACCTGCATTTATCAAATTATTACACTAGACCTCACAAATATGAACATTTTTAAAATAATTAAAAGTGAAAACCACATGTCTTAGCCCTATGGGATTAGAATACTTTCATCCCAAATCTTAGATTTGAGGATGAGCTAGAGTTATGTCATTTATATATGTTTTTAATAAATTATATTTTATTAAATTAGCTTTTGGCAACTTCATATGTGTATGTATGTCCCAATTTTCTGGGAAACTGACATATTGATTTCCAAAGTGACTGTACAAGTTTGCACTCCCACCAGCAATGGAAGAGTGTTCACATTGCTCCACATCCTCTCCATTATGAGATATCACTTGTATTTTTGATATTAGCCATCTGACAGTTTTAAGATGGAATCTCAGAGTCATTTTGATTTGTATTTCCCTGATGGCTAAGAATGTTGAACATTTCTCTAAGTGCTTCTCGGCCATTTGAGATTCCTCTATTGAGAATTCTGTTTAGATCTGTACCCCATTTTTTAACAGGATTATTTGGTTTGTTGATAGCCAGTTTCTTGAGTTCTTCATATATTCATATATCTTTCAGATGCTGGTGAAGACCTTTTAAATTCTGTAGGCTGCTGTTTTGTCCTATTGATAATATCCTTTGCCTTACAGAAGCTTTTGGTTTCATAAGGTGCCATTTATTAATTGTTGATCTTAGTGTTTATGCTATTGGTGTTCTGTTAGGAAGTTGTCTCCTGTGTCAATGCATTCAAGGCTATTCCCCACTTTCTCTTCTATCAGGTTCACTGTATCTGGATTTATGTTGAGGTCTTTGATCCACTTGGACTTGAGTTTCGTGCAGGGTGATAGATATGAATCGATCTGCATTCTCCTACATGACAATATCCAGTTAGACCAGCACCATTTGTTAATGCTCTTTTCTCCCATTGTTTATTTCTGGCTTCTTTATTAAAAATCAGATGTCCAAAAGTATGTGGATGTATGTCTAGGTCTTTGATTCTATCCCATTGATCCACTTGTTTTTATGTCAATACCATACAGTTTTGTTACTGTTGTTCTGCAGTACAGCTTGAAATCAGAGATAGTAATACCTCCAGAACTTCATTTATTATAAAGTATTGTTTTAGCTATTCTGGGGTTTTGGGTTTTCCATATGAAGTTGGGTATTGTCTGTTCATGTTCTGTAAAGAATTGTGTTGGGATTTTAATGGGGATTGCATTGACTTTGTAGATTGCTTTTGGTAAGTTTGCCATTCTTATGTTAATCCTACCAATCCAGGAGCATGGAAGATCTTTCCTTATCTGATATCTTCTTCAATTTCTTTCTTCAAAACTTGAAATTCTTGCCATATAGGTCTTTCACTTCCTTGGTTAGAGTTACACCAAGATATTTTGTATTATTTATTTGTGGTGATTGTGAAGGGTGTTGTTTACTTAATTTCTTTCTTAGCCCATTTATCATTTGTATCTAGCAGGGCTACTGATATCTTTTTATTAGATTTTTTTTTTTTTTTTTGCATCTAGCCACTTTGATGGCAGTTGGCTGTAGGTGTGGGTGGGGTAAGTGATGGCTTTCCATGACAAGCAGAAACCTTCAAAAGGTTTCTGAAGAATGCTGATTGTAAGCTTCTGTGTATCTGCTAGCAATCCTTCTGTTCACCAGGTCAGAGTCCAGGCTGAGGTGACCTCAGACCGTCATTTACAACATTGTTAGCAGCACTGCCATTTTGAGGGCCCATTTTGTACCTAATGCCCTGGAAACCATCTTACAGATCTGTGCCAAGGTGAGATTTACCTGTCTCCTGACTGCTTTTCAGTGTAACCATAGTAAAGTAAAAATTAACTATCACAGCTACAGTTCTAATCCCTAGAGAAATTTTATAATAAATGTTTAATAATTATTTATAAAATAATTATAAAATTAATTTTAATTATAAAATTTATAATAAATGATTTTTTGTCCATTCCATTTTTCATGTATTTCTTACTGAGGTTGTTTCTCTGATAAATTTTTGACTGGCTTTGAAATATTGATACAGCCTTGTTTCTCTCTCTCTCTCTGTATTCATATATATATGCACGTGTAAGTGCACACACACATCCTAATATATTTTTATATATTACTGAATTTAATTTGTTAATATTTATTGTAGACTTATATGACTATGTTTATAAGGGATGCTGATTTCTGATTATTTTGTTTCTTGCAAAGCATTTTTTTCTGATTTTAACATCATTGTTGCTATTGTGAAAAGTACTGTATCATCTTGACTTTCAGGGAGAAATTCACAGAGTATCCATTATTCTTTATTTAAATGCATTTATTATAATAAAACCATGTATATTGATTAGTTTCTTGTCAACTTGACACAATCTAAGGTCATCTGGGAAGAGAGAAACTCAATTGAGGGATTGCCTCCATCAGAGTCTTTGGGGCATTTTTTTATATTAATGATTGATGTGAGAGGGTCCATCCCACTGTGGGTGATACTCCTTGGAAAGTGGTCCTGGGTGTATATGAAAGTAAACTGAGAAAGCCACAGAAGCAAGGCCGCAAGCCAGTCAGTAGCATTCTTCCATTGCTTCTGCTTCAGCATTTGCCTCAAGGTTCCTGCTTAAGTTCCTGCCCTGACTTCCATTTATGTTGGATTATAAATTGTAAGATGAAATAAATCCTTTCTTCCCCAGTTTCCTTTGGTCATGGTATTTTATCACAGCAAAGGAAAGTTAAGTAGGATACCAAATGAGCATGTAATAATTGTGGATGTTTTATGTATATGTACGTCTAATATAGGCATTATGTACAACTGGTTTATCTATTTCTTTTTAGGATGTTTTGGTGAATTGTGATTCAAGAATAAGGAAGTCATTCTATTTATATTTTCAGGACAGTGGTGTAGACTTGTTCATGTTATCCCTTAATTTCTTCTCACTGTTTATAAATTCATCAATGATCCCTACTAGCTCATCCCAGATAGTAGATTTTTTGTGGCTTCCCTTTTGTTCTGAATCCATCTTCCATGATCTTTACAAATGTAATTGCATTGCTAAATAACAGCTCTTGCTCTTACAGATTTTAGATTATCTTTACTAACATGAGCATTTAAAGGTATAAAATTCCTGGGCTGGGGGGATGGCTCAGCTGTTAAAGGTTAGGCTCACAGCTCAAAATGTGAAGGTATAAAATTCTTGCAGAAAAATTCCTTATGCTCTACTTGATTTTTGTCAACGTAAAAATGTTTGAGTCTGGGGTTGGGGATTGAGCTCAGGGGTAGAGCGCTTGCCTAGCAAGTGCAAGGCCCTGGGTTTGATCCTCAGCTCAAAAAAAAATGTTTGAGTCTTATCCTTCAATTCGTAAATTACATAAGAGCATATTTTAATTGAAAAATAGTTCTAGGTACTTGTTTATTATATTATTGATTTCTTGTTTAATTTCACCCATTCTATTTATATAATTTCTATAACTTCAAAGATTTTTACTAAGGGTTATTTTATGATAAATAACAGGATGAATCTTGATGAATATTCTATAAGCACTTGAAAATGATGTGTATCCTTCATTGTTGTTGAATATTTTGCAAAGTCAACTAGATCAAACATTTTGATAATGCTACTGGTATGATGCGATGCACCTTCTTGCTGAGCATTTACTTATGCATGTATCTTGTTCAATATCAGGAGACATAAGTAGAAGTCTCTAATCTGTAACTGTTTTTATGTCTGCCGGTTCTTGCCATGTCTTTTAAAGCTTGGTTATCTGATGCATATGTTTAGAGTTATTTTGTTTCCTGTAAAATTTACGCTTTGCTGTTAGGCAATGTAACCCCATCTCTGACAAATCTTCCTTGTTCTGAATTTTACTTTGTATGAAATGGGCATTGCTGTTTTCATTTTGCTTATTATTACTATTTTTTGCATTGCCTATCTCTTCATTCTTTGACTTTTTGCTTATCTCTTCCTTCCTATTTGAGGTGATCTTTTTAAATACAGTTATTCTTTCTTCCTTCCTTCCTTCCTTCCTCCCTCCCTCCCTCCCTCCCTCCCTCCCTCCCTCCCTCCCTCCTTCCTTCCTTCCTTCCTTCCTTCCTTCCTTACATCCTGGCTGCAGTTTCCCCTCTCTCTTCTTCTCCCAGTTCCTCCCCTCCACCCCCTCTGTCCCCATCCCCCAATCCACTCCTCCTCCCTTTCCATTTAGGAAAGGGCAGATATCCCATGAATATCAATAAAACATGGATATATTAAGTTGCAGTAAGACTAAGCACCTCCCCATGTATTCAGGCTAGACAAGGCAATCCAGGATAAAGAGTAGAGTCCCAAAAGCCAGTAAAATAGTCAGAGATATCCCCTATTCCCAGTGTTAGAAGTCTCATAAAAGGACCAAGCTATACAGCTGTAACATAGCTATGAAGTGCCTAGGTCAATCCCATGCAGGCTTTCTGGTTGTGGATTCAGTCTCTGTGAGCCCTGTGAGCCCAGGTTAGTGAATTCTGTTAGTTTCTTGTGGTATCCTTGACCCCTCTGGCTCTGATAATCCTTTCTCCCCCTCTTCTGCAGTATTCCCCTAACTTCATCTAATGTTTGGCTATGGTTGTGTATCTGTTTCTATCAGTTGCTGGATGAAGCCTCTATTGGTGAAATTATTAAGGCCACTCCACGTAGTTAAAAGGGAGGTTTATTTTGTGGGGTAACTTACAAATGAAGGGGTAGGTTGCAGGGTCTGGCAAAGGTATAGCACAGTCCGGCGGTGTTCTCTGGAGAACTCTGCTCAGTCTACCTCCTACGTCCAGCATCCCCAAACCAAGAGAGCGACCTCCTCTTCATCCTCGGTCTTCCGCTCCCTCCTCTGTCCCGCCTTGTGGGTGTGATCATTACTGAAGCCTCAATGGGGGTTGGAACTTCCAGGCCAATGCTGGGATGGCTATCCACTACAAGCCTCCCTGATGACAATTGGGCTAGGCATGAATTTGGTCACAGGAGATGGCAAGTATTGCTGCATATCCACTATTGCTAGGAGTCTTAGCTGGGGTCATCCTTGTAGATTCCTGGGAGATTCCTTTGTGCCAGGCTTTTATCTGACTCCAAAATGCCCCATCTTTCCAGTAGTCTGTAGCACGAATCTTAAAAGTTCTTATTAATAAAAACAAACCCCCAAAGCCAGGTATTGGTGTGAATGCTGGAAGATCAGAGAAACATAACAAGCCACAGCCACCTCACTTTGCCAATTCCTCAGCTGATCCTGTTTCCTCAGACTGGATGCCTCTCAGCTGAACTGTGCTGCTCAAAAGCCTAAAAGCTTAACCAGGCTAGTTCCTGGTCCTCACACCTTATATACCTTTCTGCTTCCTGCCATCATTTCCTGAGATTAAAGGTGTGAGTCACCATGCCTGGCTGTTTCCAGTGTGGCTTTGAACTCACAGAGATCCAGACGGATCTCTGCCTCTGGAATGCTAGGATTAAAGGCGTGTGTGCCACCATTTTCTGGCTTCTGTGTCTAGTGACTGTTCTGTTCTCTGACCCCAGATAAGTTTATTAGGGTGCATAATATTTTGGGGAACACAATATCACCACAGTAGTCTCTTTCAGTATTCTCCCCCCACCCTACTCAACCTGATTGCTCATGTTCCCATCCCAACATGCCCTCAGTCCATTGACAAAATCTCTTCTATTTCCTCTTCCCAGGGAAATCTGTTTGTGCCCCCACAGAACTTCCTTATTACCTAGTCTCTGTGTCTGTGGATTGTAGCATAGTTATCCTTTATTTTATAGCTAATATCCACTTATGAGTGAGTACATACCATGTTTGTCTTCTCCATCTGAGTTATCTCATTCAGGGTGATTTTCTTCTAGTTTCATCCATTTGTCTTCAAATTTCCTGGTGTTCTTGTTTTTAACAGCTTAGTAATATTCCATGTGTAAACATAGCACATTTTCTTTATCTATTCCTCACTTGAGGGACATCTAGGTTGTTTCCAGTTTCTGGATACTATGAATATAGTTGAGCAAGTGTCCTTGTGGTATGATTGAGCATCCTTTGGATATATACCCAAGAGTAGTATAGCTGGATCTTATGGTAGATTGATTCCCAGTTTTCTGAGAAACCACCAAACTGACTTCCAAAGTGACTGTACAAATTTGCACTTGCAGCAGCAGTGGAGGAGTGTTCCCCTTATTCCACGTCCTCTCCAGCATGAGTTGTCATTTTTTTTAATCTTAGCCATTCTGACAGGTGCAAGACTTCCAGAATCTCAGAGTCATTTTGATTTGCTTTTCCCTGATGGCTTAAGGAAATATCTCCTTAAAGTGTTTCTTGGCCATTTGAAATTCTTCTGTTGAGAATTCTCTGTTTAGATCAATATAACATTTTCAAATTAGATTTGGTTTGTTGATATCTGGTTCTTTGAGCTCTTTATATATTTTGGAAATCAGCCTTCTGTCAGGTGTGGAGGTGGTGAAGATCTTTTCCCATTCTCTAGGCTGCCATTTTGTCTTATTGACAATGTCCTTTGCCTTACAGAAATTCTTCAATTTTATGAGGTTCCATTTATTAATTATTGATCTTAGTGGTATTGGTGTTCTATTCAGAAAACTTTCAAGGTTTTTTTCCCACTTTATCTTCTGTCTGATTCAGTGCATCTGGATTTTATGCTGAGGTCTTTGATCCACTTGCACTTCAGTTTTGTGCAGTGTGATAGATATGGATTGATTTGCATTCTTCTACATGCCCAAATCTAGTTAGACAAGCACCATTTGTTAAAGATGCTTCCACTGTGTAATTTTGGGTTCTTTGTTGAAAATCAGGTATCCATAGGTATGTGGATTTATGTCTAGGTCTTTGATTCTATTCCATTGATCCACCTGTCTCCTTTTTATGCCAACACCAGGCAGATTTTGTTACTACAGCTCTGAAGTAGAGCTTAAAATTAGAGATGATGTTACCTCTGGAAGTTCTTTTATTATACAGGATTATTTTATGTGTTCTGGTTTTTTTTTTTCTCTATATGAAATTGAGTATTTTTCTTTCAAGTTCTATAAAGAATTGTGTTGGGATTTTAATGAGGATTGCATTGAATCTATAGATTGCTTTTGGTAAGATGGCCAGTTTTTTTCTTTTTTTATTTTTTTCAAAAACAGTTTCTGTGTGTAACAGTCCTAGATCTCCTGGAACTGGCTTTGTAGACCAGGCTGGCCTTGAACTCACAAAGATCTGCCTCCCTCTTCCACCCTAGTGCTGGGATTAAAGCATGTGCCACCACCACCTGGCCCAAGATGGCCATGTTTACTATGTTCCTCCTACCGGTCCATGAACATAGGATATCTTTCCATCTTCTGATATCTTCTTCAATTTATTTCTTCAAAGACTTGAAGCTCTTGTCATAAAGGTCTTTCACATGCTTGGTTAGAGTTACCCCAAGATATTTTATTTTATTTGAGGCTATTATAAAAGATGTTGATTATCTGACTTCTTTCTTGGCTGATTTATTCTTTATATACAGGAGGGCTACTGATTTTTTTTTTGAGTTAATCTTGTTTCCAGCCATTTGACTCAAGGTGTTTATCAGCTGTAAGAGTTCCTTTGTAGAGGTTTATTGGGTTGCTTATGTATACTATTGTATCATCTGTGAATAATCATACTTTGACTTCTTCCTTTTCATTTGTATTCCCTTGATCTCCTTTATTTGTCTTAGGGTTCTAACTAGAACTTCAAGAACTATATCTAATAGATATGGAGAGGGTGGAGAACCTTGTTTTGTTCCTGACTTTAGTGGAATTGCTTTGAGTTTCTTTCTATTTAATTTGATATTGGCAATTGGCTTGCTGTATATTGCTTTTATTATGTTTAGATATATCCCTTTATCCCTAAACTCTCCAACACTTTTATCATGAAAGGGTGCTGGATTTTGCCAAAGGCTTTTTCACTTTCTAATGAGACTATCATGTGTTTTTTTTTCTTTCAATTTGTTTATATGGTGAATTACATTACTGATTTTTGTGTGTTGAACCATCCCTGCATCTCTGTGATGAAGCTTACTTGATCATGGTCAATGATCTTTTTCATGTGTTCTTGGATTCAGTTTGCCAGTATTTTATTAAGTATTTTTGCATTAATGTTCACAAGTGAAATTTGTCTGTAATTATCTATATGTTGAGTCTTTGTGTGGTTTGGGTATCAGGGTGACTGTGACCTCATAGAAAGAATTTGGCAATGTTCCTTTTGTTTATGTTTGTGGAACAATTTGAAGAGTATTAGTTTGGCTCTTCTTTGAAAATCTAGTAGAATTCTGCATTGAAATGGTCTGGCCCTGGGCTTTTTTGGTTGGAAGACTTTTAATGACTGATTTAATTTCCCTAGGGATTATAGGTCTATTTAAATTGTTTATCTTATCTTGATTTAACTTTGGTAAGTGGTATATATCAATAAATTTGTCCATTTCTTTTAAGCTTTTCCAATTTTGTAGAATACAGGTTTTTGATTGACCTAATGATTCTCTGTTTTTTCTTCAGAGTCTATTGTTATGTCCCCCTTTTCCTTTCTGATTTTGTTGATTTGGATTTTCTCACTCTGTCTTTCAGTTAGTCTACATAAAGGTTTATCTATTTTGCAGATTTTCTTGAGGAACCAATTCTTGTTTTCATTAATTCTTTGTGTTGTTCTCTTTATTTCTATTGTATTGCTTTTAGCCCTCAGTTTGATTATTTCCTGCTGTCTACTCCTCTTTGGTGTGTCTGCTTCTTTTTGCTCTAGAGCTTTCAGGTGTGCTGTTAAATCACTAGTATGAGATCTCTCCAAATTCTTTATGTAGGCATTTAGTGCTATGAACTTCCCTCTTAGCACCACTTTCACTGTGTCCCCTAAGTTTGGGTATGTATGCATTCATTTTTATTGAATTCTAGGAAACCTTTAACTTCCTTCCTTCCTTTTTTTCCTTCCTTCCTTCCTTCTTTACTTTCTTTCTTCCTTTCTTTCTTGACACAGTGGTAACTCAGTAAAGAGTTGTTCAGAGTTCATGAGATTTTTAGGCTTCCTGTTGTTTATGTTGTTGTTGAAATCCAGCTTTAATCCATGGTGGTCTGATAAGATAGAGTGGGTTATTTCAATTTTTATGTATCTGTTGAGACTTGCTTTGTGGCTTAGCATATGGTCAATTTTGGAGAAGGTTCCATGATGTGCTGAGAAGAAGGTATATTCTTTTATGTATGAGTAAAATGTTCTATAGATAGTTGATAGGTCCATTTGAGTAATAATGTCTATTAGTTATGCTATTTCTCTCTTTAGTTTCTGTCTGAATAACCTGTCCATTGGTGAGAATGGGGTTTTAATGTCTCCCACTATTATTGTGTGGGGTTCTATAAGTGATTTAATCTGTAGTAATATTTGTCATATATATGTGGGTGCCCTTGCACTTAGGGCATAGATGTTCAGAATTGGGACATCATCTTGTTAGTTTTTTGTTTGATGAATATGAAATGCCCTTCTCCATCTCTTTTGATTAATTTTGGTTGGAAGTCCATTTTGTTATATATTACCATATCTACACTAGCTTGCTTTTTATGTCTATTTGATTAGAAAATCTTTTTCCAGCCCTTGATGTTGAGGTGTGTTTCCTTTGTGTAACAGAATGATGGATCCTGTTTTCATATCCATTTCAATAGCCTGTGTATTTTTATTGGTGTATTGAGTCCTTCAATACTGAGAGATATTAATGACCAATTATTGTGAATTCCTGTTATTTTGTTGTTGGTGATGGTAGTGTGTGCATGTATTTATGTGTTTCCATTCTTTGGGTTTTTCTGGTGTAAGATTATTTATTGCTTGTGTTTTTGTGGATGTAGTTGACTTCTGGGCTTGGAGTTTTCTTTCTAGTACCTTGTGTGGGGGTGGGTTTATGGATATATATTGTTTAATTTTGACTTTTCCATGAAACAGCGTGTTTTCTCCATCTATAGTGAGTGACAGTTTTGCTAGGTATAGTATTCTGGGTTGGCAACAGAGTCTGCAAGACATCAGTCCAGACCCTTCTGGAATTTAGGGTCTCAATTGAGAAGCCAAGTGTCATTCTAATAGGTCTGCCTTTACATGTTATTTGGCTTTTTTTCCTTGCTGCTTTCAATATTTACTCTTTGTTCTGTATGCTTTGTGCTTTGATTATTATGTGGTGAGGGAATTTTCTTTCTCATCCAATCTATTTGGTATTCTATAGGCTTCTTGTATCTTTATAGATACATCCTTCTTTAGGTTAGGAAATTTTTCTTATATCCCCTGGGCTTTTGAGCTGGGTTACTTCTCCTTCTTCTATTCCTATTATTGTTTGGTCTTTTCATAGTGATCCAGATTTCCTGGATGTTTTGTGTTGGGAACTTTTTAGATTTAACATTTTCTTTGACTGATGAATCTGTTTTCTCTATCGTGTGTTCAACACCTGAGATTCTCTCTTCCATATCTTGTATTCTGTTGGTGATGCTTGCATCTATAGCTCCTGTTCACTTACCCAGATTTTCTGTTTCCAGGATTCCCTCTGTTTGTGTTTTCTCTATTGCTTCTATTTCCATTTTCAGGTCTTGAACAGTTTTCTTCATCTGTTTGTTTTGGTTTTTTCTTGGTTTTCTTTTAGGGATTTATTGATTTCTTCCAATTTTTTGTTTGTCTTTTCCTCAATTTCTGTAGATATTTGTTCATATCCTCTTTAAGGACCTCTAGCATCTTCAAACATAATTTTAAGGTTGTTTTCTTATGCTTCAGCTGTGTTGGGTTGTTCAGTTTTTGCTGTTGTAGGATATCTGGGCTCTGATGATGCCATATTGCCTCTTCTGTTATTGATTGTCTTTTTGTACTGGTGTTTAGACATCTGGATTTGGGATGATTATAGGTACAGGTGTTGATTTCTACAGTTGTCTTTGTTTGATGGACATTTTATTCCTTGCTTTCTTTTCCCTTTCTGGTCTTCTGACCTAAATGGCCAAGGATTCTTGTGACTAGCAAGTCTTCAGGTCAAGTAGGGTATCCCTTCTGAGGTTTTCAGGGCCAGGGGTTCCTATATCCCACCTGTCCTTTTGTAAATCCAAAGTATTTTTCCAAAGTTATAAACCAGGATATGCAACTTGGGAGGGGTGCAGACTGGGGTCCCTATGTCTGGTCTGGCCTCTGGAGCCCCTAGAACCAGCCTGGCCTCTAGTACAACCACCTGCACCAGGATCCTTAGATCCAGCTTGTGCTTCAGTGAAGCTGAAGTATGCTTTTGAAGTAGTAGACCTGGGGTCCCTATATCTGGCCTGACCTCTGCTAAAGCAGAAATCTGTTTCTGAACTTGTATACCAGGATATGAAGCTGTGTGTGTGTGTGTGTGTGTGTGTGTGTGTGTGTGTGTGTGTGTTGCAGTCTGGGGTTGCTGGGTAGGCATTAAAGAGCTTTTGTTGGCAATGGATGGTGTTAAAGCTTTATGCACTCAGTGACACCCATAAGAATATTTTTAAATTTTAATCTTCATTTTGAATAATGAAATATTGTTCACCTTTTTTCTCCTGATTTGAGGTAGCAACTTCAGCTAGCCATGTGATCATAGGAGGAAATAACCAAGGCTCTACAGTATGTTGTTTTTAAGAAGTGATGGCTAGTAGATCATGAGTAGTAAATGCATTTTTATATGTTCTGATGACTGATCCTAATGTCCCCTACATAGTGGGCAACCCTCTACTATCTTATCTCAAGACCACTGCATTTTTTTATTTAGACTATTTTCAGTTTATAATGGGCAGAGCTTAACCTCATCATAAGTAGAAGAGACTATGTATGTGCCAACCTGATGTTTCATTGCATGTTAATAGCTATAGAATAAATGCCATTATTGTCATTTTTGGTTTTTTGTTTGGTTGCTCTTTGTTTTGGTCAAGTTGGCACAAACCTAAAAATATCTAGGAAGAGAGAATCATAATTGAGAAAATACCTCCGTTTAGTTTGCCTGTAGAGAATTTTCTTGATTAGTGATTGATATGTGAAGGTCAATCCAACTGTAAGTGGTAACACCCCTGGGCAGACCATGAGGTTGTATAAGAAAGCAAACTGAGAAAGCCATGAGGGGAAAGCCAGCCAGCAGCACTCCCCCATGGCCTCTGCTTCAGTTCCTGCCTTCAGGTGCCTGCTTTGAGTTCCTGCCCTGTCTTCCTTTGATGACGGACTATAATGTGGAAGTGTAAGAGAAATAAACCATTTCCTCCCCAAGTTACTTTTGGCCACAGTGATTTATCACAGCATTAGTAACCTAAACTAAAACAACTATCATGATAATGAATACATCATTTCCCTTAAATATGTTTTTGCACCTTGTTGGAGTTCACTCTACCCTTCTGGCTCTCACTTTTTTAAAACAATGATGGTTTTTTTAGTAATAATAGGACAATGAATTTTTGCTTCCTAGAATTTTATATTACTGGAAGCATACATATTCATACTTTTGTATCTCTTTTTTTAACTGATATACTCACTTTGAGATTGTTGCTGAGTTCCATCCCATTGTGTGGGCATGCCATGGTTTATTCATCTGTGGGTGAGCATTTTGGTTGTTTACTGGGTTCAGAGATTAGAAATGAAGTTGCTATAAATATTCATTAAAAATCTACACACGGAAAAAATTGATTTTCCTTCTTTTAGAAGCTATAATCAACAGTTCAGTTGTTAATCTTTACCATAGTGGCTAGGATTTTATTCATTTATTCATTTTCAAAAGCATAACAAGATAAAATAAAACAAAAACTATCACTTCAGTGTTGGAGAAGACAAACCAACAGAGAGATAAGAACCCAAGAGAAAGCAAAAGATTCAGGGACCCACTTGTTTGCTCACTCAGTAATCCCATAAAAACACTAAACCCTACATCACTGGGTAGATCACTCCAGGATAGGCCTCATGTTTAGGAGTAGTTGATCAACATGTAATGGAATCCACGTGTGTGTGTGTGTGTGTGTGTGTGTGTGTGTGTGTGTGTGTACACATGTGCTTTTATTTGGTTATGATTTGGTGGTTTATTGGGTAGCCATGGTTATATTTTGTTTTCTTGGTTTAGGGTGATTTGTTGTGGTATTGAGTTTTTATTTGCTTTTTGAAAAAGAACTTAAAGTAGGGTGGGTAGGGAGGGCAAGCATATGATCAAAATATATTTAAATTTTAAAAGTGTTTTAAATAATAAAAAATGAAGTACATAAATAGACATGTGATTTAATTTGATCTAAGGAATGATCTAGGAGTGGGATGGCTGTGTTACACACTGATTGTGTTTATAGCTTTTTAAGACAAAAGCTGCAGTTTCCAAAGTGTTTGTGCCCTTTGTCATTTTTAGCAGCAGAGTGAGGGTTCAGATCCTCCACGTTCTTGCCCACATGGCAGGGGATGGCATCTTCTTGCTTTCAGCTCCTCTAACAGGTGTGAGGTGGAGTTCACGGGGACTTTGATCTGCTCTTCCCCAGTGAATAATGACATTTGAAACTATTCTGTGTGTGTGCTTGCTTGACACATGGTTGGATTCAAAGTTTTTATTGGGATTATTTATAAACATATCCTCACCTGTGGCTCTTGTTTTCTATCTTTAAACTCATGATGCTTCATATATTTTATTCTCTCTCTTTTGGTATACTCAGAACGAAAGAGTGAAGGGTACTAAAACTTTTTAAAAATGTTGATGAGGTCTAATATATCATTTGTTCTCCTGTTCCATGCCTCGGTTTTAACTACAGAAATAGTCTTCAGTTTATCCCCAAGGATGGAGGCAGCAGTATACCTTACATGACTGACCAGCAATCAGATTGTATTTCCACATTCCTCTCATTCATTAAGTGAATTGTGTCTTTGACATTGAATCTAAGAAACAGTTGTCTAACCCCATGTCAGAAATAGTTAATCCTCTGTTTGTTTTTTTTCCCCTAGGAATTTTATGCCTTAGATTTTACAGAGAGTCTTCAGACTAGAGAACTTGGGCTTTATCATTTTTACTGGGCCGTTGTGACCAATTCTCTACCCTGAACTGAACTCTACTTTCTTCAAAGTCTGTTAAGTGGCTGGCTTTTGGGAGCTATCAAAACAGGTCAGAATATAGCAAGGGCAGTAGGAATCCTACATTACATCTTGTGCTGTCTGTCTTTCTGTATATGAGGCAGGAAGATTTCAGGGGAGAATGAATTGGTTGATTTTAGAACAGCTTTCAGAACAGGTTAGCTTCAGAAAAGGGGGCAACTTCTCTTTATCTGCAACATGCATGGTGACTGTATGAGCCAGTTTGAGTATATTTACCTGAGGGGAGATCTCTGCTCAGCCTCTCCAAGGTCCAGTGTTGGGGGTCACTTGTTTAGCCTTTATTAAAGGAGGGAGCCAGGACACAGTAAAACATCACTTGCGGAGCACAGCAATGTTCCTGCTTTCTGTAACCTCTTTTCCGGGTGCGTGCAAGGCACTGCAGGATTAAACATTTGAATGTTGTTAGAACAGCAGATGAGACTCTAATTATTTCTCCAGTGACATTTGACTTGTAGGAACATGACAGCACAGAGCCATCGCTCACATGTTTCTCAACTGGAGCATTAGCGTCATTTACATTCTGCTATTTCTGTTTGCCAAATTAAGAAGAAAAAAATGGAGATGCCTGTTTGGGGAGGTTGAAACTGTGACATGAAATGTGGAGGAAGTGGCCACATCCCTCACTTGGCTTCCCTGTGGTTGTCACCAACTTTCTTCTTACAGAACTTTCATTGCCTTTCCATTGTCCACACTGTAAGTCAGGACCATGGTGACCCGTTCTTCTAAGTTACAGAAATCACCCACGTCAGTAACTAGAGAACAGAGCACATCAGAATCACTGTTTCTGCCCTTCCCTGCTCTTGTAGGATTTAGATCTGAGGGGGCAGAAGGAAAACTTCCTAGGGAAATCAAACAATTCTTCTGTATAATAACTTTATTCTCTTGCTCTGTGCCTTGGTTTAATTATAGAAATAATCACAATGGCTCTACTCACAGAGCCAGCTGTATGCCTTACATGTTAGGCTTCCAGTCAGGTTGTGTATGTCACAGAACTAATTTTTTTTTCTTTTGGTAACAGTTACAGACTAATTAATAACAATGGCTATTTTCTAGGTTTGCTTTTTAGTGGAAAAAACATATTTGAGGTAGACTAGGTAGTGTTTTATAATACATGCTGTAAGCTGGCTAGAGTGGTAACCACCTCTACTGGCACTGAGGCAGCTGGACCAGGAGCATTTCAAGTTCCAAGCCAGCTGGGTTACACTGAAAACCCAGTATCAAAGAGCCTGGCAAGATGGTTCAATGGATAAAGCATGTACCTCTGAGCCGGACAACCTGGGATCTATCCCCAGAGCCCACATAATGGAAGAAAAACCTAATTTCTATGAGTTGTCCTCGGAACTCCACAGGCATGCATGCCATGGCACTTGTACACACACACACACACACACACACACACACACACACACACACACGCCAATGTAAAATTAACAAACAAATAAAAACTACAATTTGAATTATTTTCCCACACCAAAGAGGTTATAGTCTTTCATCTGTGTATGTGTTGGTTCACCTTTATTAGAGAACTGGGATATAAAAGAAACAAGAAACAAATCACATGGGAAGCACAGAAATACACCTTTTTGCTGGGTGCATACAAAGTACTTCACAGGGCTGGAGTAGAGTGTCCCCCAACAGCCATCAAGGAGTGAAATGGTCAAAATCACCAAGCCCTAGCTGCTGATTCAGGGTGTGTGTGTGTGTGTGTGTGTGTGTGTGTGTGTGTGTGTGCATGTGGAGCCAAGAGCAGATTGTCCAGCCACTTCCTCTATCTCTATCTGTGAAATAAGGTCTCATGATGAACTGGAAGCTCACCATTTTGTTTAGGCTGGCTAGCTAGCATGCTGTTGAGGACCACCCCACACACCATCTTTAATGCCAACAGGCATTTTCTGCCATTTCAACTTCTTTTCTTTCTTTCTTTTGCTTTTGTTTTTTAGCATGGGTCTAGTTCCTTATGCTTGTCTCTTAACCATTGGGCCACTCCTCAGACCCTTTACCCATCACTCTTTCAGATTTCAAACCCCAAAAGGCTGCTATGTAGCCTCAAGGAATGAGGGAATTAAAGACGCTACTGATTTAGAACTTGTGGCTAAAAACTGAGGTGCTGCACCCCAGGGACCACACACAAACCTAAATGCACTAGCTTCCTCCTGGAGGTTTCTGGGCTTGACAGTTCCACTGTAGGTCTGAGCTGAGTGACAAGATTATTCAGCTGTGTAGCTAGAGAGGTTATTTTGGTTGTAAACAACATAGTTTTTTTTTTTTTTTTCGGGGGGGGGGGGGGGGGGGGGGGGGGGGAGGGGAAGAAGCATTTTATCTTAAGTGTAGTTTAGAAGGCAGGCAGATAATAAAACCTAGCCTGACTTTGATTAAATTGTGTGATTGTTCTTAGGTTTTTTTTATGAACCTTGTACCCCTTATTGCCTACATGAGGACTAGGGACACTCCACTCTGAGCCTCACTAAAACATAACACATGATCTCATTGTCTTGTGGGGATCACATTTTGCTAAAACACCCAACTTGTTGTAAACCTTAAAGATAAGCTTTATTCTTACACGCCATCTTTGTTAATCTGTCCCAAAATCCATAGCCCGGGTGGCATCCAAGACCAGGGTTGGGGAGAGAAACATGGGCTTGAGCGCATACTTGCTCCATAACTTATGTCTTCTCCTGTTTTTCTCATATTGGGTAAGCAGGATCATCTCTGAAATATGTACACCAAGGTGAGAAGAGATAGCCTTCACCAAGAAGAAGCCAATGGTTACTGTCTAGAGATTCTGAATGTCTACTGACCAAGGCAAGACTCCCAGCCCCTGTCCTCCTGCAAAGTGGCTTTGATTCAACAATCATAGAGTAGATGTTTGGCTCTGCATTTAACCTCTGTGAATCAAGGTTTCATAGCTTTCAAATGAGGTGGTGTCTAACATTCACAGAACACTAACGACCTGCGTGGAATCCATCATTCCTTCTTTTATGAGGGATTAAAGAGAAGCTTAGGCTTTCAGTGATTCTTGCTTAAGAAATGTCTTTCAAATGTTGAGTCCAGCCTGGTGGCAGCCATTGAGGGCACATGGATGGTTCTGTGGGCCATCAGAACATCGATCCGCAGCAGCACCTGGAAACTGATTCTGGCTGGCTGACATCAGGGCGTGGTGCAGTGTTGATTTAATCTACAAAGCTGCTTTACTGCTTCAGGACAGAGCAGGGACCCACCCTTGGGAGAGGCTCCAGGTCACTACATCTCAGCCTTCTCCTCCCAGCGTACAGAGCCCACAACTGTTTCTCTGGGACACAAGAATGACAGAGTTTTGTCCTTTGCACTGTCCTAGGTAGAGCCCTGTCTGGTTACAGCTGGCTCACCCAGGTGATTTCAGGCATCACACTTGGGCCAGGCATTTCAAGGAGGCCATGGTAGAAATTCTCATGGACATGCAGGTGGCTGATGAAATGGGTCCCTTGGGAGTAACTCGCCATTGCATGCTTTCCCTCCTGATACTTTTTCCTCAGCTGATAAAATGCACTAGGCTGATCAGTCAAATAATTTCCTCAAAAATGAAAGCAAAACACTGTTAGGTTGGGATAACTCATTGGTTACCTTTTTCAATGCATTCTTAGAAAATCCTAAGCCCCTTGTGACCCAGATGGAGGATACACAATTGAACACCTTTGTGCATCCATGGCATTACAGAATTGCAGGGTATTTTAGTGATGTGTTAACCACTCAAATGAAAAATTGCTATGTGGTTGCATAAACTGGGGGGACACTGACTTAGCAAGTCAATGCTCCCAGGGTTCAGGATCTAAAATCAACAAACTTGATTTACAGTGAATTCCTCAGTACAGAGGGCAAGCTATGATTTCTGCTTCTAGGCTTGTTCATTTTTGCTGTGAAGGCATGTTTCCATCTCCTATTATGGACGTATATACTTCACAGTTTGTGTGACCTGAGTGTATATTTCTGTATCTAGGGAAACAGGAGGAGGAATGGAAATTAGTATGCTCAAGATACATTGTAAATATGTATGAACTTTTCAAACAAATAAAATATTGTTTACAAAAACAAAACAGGCTCACAAGTGGTACTCTCTGCATCCCAGATCCAGAACCTGGTTTTCAGCCTTATTATCTGTCTCTGTTACATTGCTTATTACAGCTGTTGCTATTTGAGACCTGAGACTTCTGAGTTAACATTTGGGATGGAATTTGAACATTGAAAAGCTTCCATAGTGACTACTAGATCAAAGATGCCCTTTATATCAGATCTGGAAACATGATGGCTGTAAAAAAAAGTACACATACAGCATGCACAAATGCACACACACTCCTATAGCCATATCTGGAGGCAACCAATGGTGGTGTCTCCAGTCTCCAACAGGGCCCTTGTGTTATGCTCTCCAAGAATGGAACAGCAGAGTCCAACAGGAGATATTTGATGGTCAACTCAGGATTAACAATCTTAACCAGGATAAAACAACTTTAAAGACATTGCCATGTGGGATTTGACAATTCAGTTATGATGGATTTGAGCTCTCAGTAGCTAGCTGCTACAGCTCCTAGAGTGTTACAGCTCTTTTAGATCCCAGGAAGGGCAGGTTTCCAACACAGCCTTTCCTACCTGTGCCCTCCAATTTTTCCTCTTGTTGTATTGCCCTGACTAAAATCTCAAGAACCATAGTGAATAAGAGTGATGAGATCTGACCTAGTCTGGTGATCAGATGGCCAAACACCATAACAATCGAGCTGGAACTCTCATCCAATAACTGATGGAAGTGGATGCAGAGATCCTCAGCCAGGCCCCAGGTGGAGCTCCAGGAGTCCACTTGTCTAGAAAGAGGAAGGACTGTAAGAGCATGAATTGTTGAGCCCAAGATTGGAAAAAGCACAGGGACAAGTAGCCAATCTAATGGAAGCACATGAAGTATGAACCAAAGGCTGTGGAGCCCCCAGCTGGAACAGGCCCTCTGGATAAGTGAGACAATTGAATAGCTTGATCTGTTTGGGAGTCACCCAGGCTGTGGGACCGGGACCTGTCCTTGGTGCATGAGTTGGCTGTTTGGAACCTTGGGCTTACACAGGGACACTTTGCTCAGCCTGGAAGGAGGGGACTGGACCTGCCTGTACTGAATCCACCAGGTTTAAATGTGTCCCCAGGGGAGTCTTGGCCCCTGGAGGAGATGGGAAAGGAAGGGAGGCAATTGGGGGAAGCTGGGGTGGGGACGGGAGGGGGGAAGACAGGGGAACCCATGGCTGATGTGTAAAATTAAAACACAAATATAATAATAATAATAATAATAATAATAATAATAATAATAAATGAATTTGTGTTTCCTCTTTAAAAAAAAGGAGCGATGAGACCATGCACTCTTGCCTTGTGCCTGGCTTTAAAGTAAATGCTTTCGGTTTTTCCCCACTAGGGATATAATCTTTACTGTTCTGTGCTCAGGTGCAATCCTTATTCAATGAAAATGAGGACATGGCCACTCCAAGGTATGGGCGAGGAGAAGGATTTTATTATAGATATGAGGGAGAACAAAGCCAGAGACATCTGGAAGATTCCAGAATGAACTTGGCCATGAGAGGAGAGAGAGATGTGGAGAGAGAGAGAGAGAGAGAGAGAGAGAGAGAGAGAGAGAGAAGAAGAAGAAGAAGAAGAAGAAGAAGAAGAAGAAGAAGAAGAAGAAGAAGAAGTAGAGGGAGAGGGAGAAGAGAAGGAGAAGGAAGGAGAAGAAGAAGGAGGAGGAGGAGGAGGAGAAGGAGAAGGAGGAGGAGGAGGAGGAGAAGGAGAAGGAGAAGGAGAAGAAGAAAGAGAGCCAAAAGGGAAAGGAGTTAGTCAAGAGAGGAGCCAAGATGGACTGAAATGGCAGGCTTTTGTAGGAAGTAGAAGCTGGGGGAAGGGAAACAAAGGCTCTGGGCTGGAGAGGTTTAGGGTAAGGGCAGGGAACAGAGAGGGGCCACAGGCAGTGGTGAGTCTGGCTGCCAGCATGTGCTTTGGTATGTTAGTAGGCACCTCAGTTAACCATTTGTCCTAGGTTTCTTTGGGACCTGACACTCATTTCTTAGTTTCATTGGTGTTGTCATCATGTAAGTGTTATGGTTTCAATATAGCACATCTCTGTTGTATGATATTTTGTTTCTGTTCTGACCAATAAAGCTTGCCTGGAGATCAGAGGGCAAAGCTAGCCACTAGTTAACTGTAGAGGCCAGGCAGTGGTAGCACACACCTTTAATTTCAGCACTTGGGAGGAGGAAGGAGGAAGATTGGGAGTTTAAGGCCACCCTGGGCTACATGAGATTGAACCAGTCTAAAAGAGAAACAGAGCCAGGTGGTGGTGGCTCACACCTTTGATCACTTGGGAAGATTATGCCTTTGATCCCAGCACTTGGGATCTCATGCCTTTGATCCCAGCACTTGGGAGGATCATGCTTTTGATCCCAGCACATGGCAGGCTCAAGCCTTTAATTTTACCCAGCACTAGGGAGGTAGAGACAGGATCTGTGCCCCATTCAGTCAGAGGATCTAGAGAGGTAAGAAGTGACTGCGGCTACTCCTCTGCTTCTCTGATCTTTCAGGTTTACTCCAATATGTGACTCCTAGTTTTTATTGTTAAGACTAACTTCATGTCTCCTCACAACTTCCATGTGTTGGTCAGTTAATGTCACAATGAGGGGGAGTCTGGAAACTTGAGGAGGCTGGGCCTAGTTATAGCAAGTGGGTCTTGGGTGGGTACATGGCTTTTGCAGGTTATATACGGTCCATAGTTACCTTCTTCTCTCTGCTTCCTACCACTCCACTCTACCAGGTGAGTAGCCTCCTCCACAGTTCCTGGTGGTTGTTCTGCTCATCACACAAATGCAGAGCCAATGGATCCAGGGACTATGGGCTTAAACATTAGAAATCATTAGCCAAAATCAACAGGTCTTCACTTGTTATTTGTGTCAAGTATTTGGTAACAGTCATGGTGAAGCTGACCCAGAAGGGAGTTGGAGCTTGGTTATACTTCTTCTGAAACTATTTAAATCATCACATGGTTATTGTCATTAAGTCTATTTAGCTGCTGTATCCCACTTACTGATTTGAACAAATGCAATCCCCATTGAATTTCAAATAACAATCTTCACAAAAATAGAAAAACAACCCTCAAGTTCATATGGAAATATAAAATACACTGGATTAAAAGGTATTTGGAGTGATTACACTACAGATCCATAATAATAAAAATTGTTGCCAGCATATAAACCAATGGACTAGAAGATCCAGAAATAAACCCATACAGCAGCCATCTGATTTTTAATGAAAGTGTCACAACAAACATCTATTGGATAGAAGGACATTTTTTTTTTTTTGGTGTTTTGCGACAGGGTTTCTCTGTGTAGTTTTGGTGTCTGTCCTGGATCTTGCTCTGTAGACCAGGCTGGCCTCAAACTCACAGAGATCTGCTTGCCTCTGCCTCCTGAGTGCTGGCAGGGGCAGATGTTTTAGTGGAGACTTCCAGGGATACTGGATATCCTCATGTGAAAGAAAGCAGCTAGACTTATCTCTCACACTGCACCAAAAATCAATTTGAGATAGATTGAGAGTCTTAATATAAGGCCTAAAACTTTGAGAATATTAGAGAAAAACTTACAGAAAATACTGACGGTTTGACCATAACAGAGACTGCCTGAAAAAGAATTACGTAACTCAGAAAATAATAGCCAGATTGTTAAAGGATATTGCATGGAATTAAAAAGCCTCTGCATAGCAAAGTAGAATCAGCAGAGTAATGAGACAGCTGAAAGTCTGGGAGAGAAATACTTCCAGCTATTCATTCATCAGAGTTCAATGTCCACAATACAGTAATAACTCAAAAATTTAATAACAAGAGAAAAAACATTACTCTCTGGTTTCTGACTGTTGCCATGATGGGACCAGCTGCCTCACCTCCTACTCTGACTACCCCAGCTGTGAGCTGCTCCTAGCACCCTCTTTCTCCATTTTCACAGACTCCCTCCTTTAAAACCATGAGCTAGAAGTCCTACTTCTCTGTTCTATTTTTTCCTCATAGTTGTTTCCAATTACCTGACAAGAAGCAACTTATAGGGAAAAGGATTCATCTTGGCTTGTGGCTAAAGAGGGTGCAGTCCACCATGACAGGGGATGCATGTGGCTGGAGTGGCTCACAGCTGTGGCAGCAGGGGTTTGCAGCTGGCATGTTTACCTCACATCTTGGTGGAACAGGAGGCAGTAACCAATCAGGAAGCAGAGCCCAGGTCCCCTCTGCACTCCCTCCATATCGCCCATTCTCCAGTGAGGCTCTACTTCATAGAAGTTCAACAGCCTCTGAGTGCCTCCAGCTGGGGACCAAGTGTTCAAATACACGAGCCTGTGGGGGATGTTTCATGTTCAAAGCAAGGTACACCCTAATATCCATCGTAATAAGGAAAGGAACAAAGGCATGCTATCATATTCTCCCATGAGGATTTATATTCTGTCTTTAAAAGTTAATCGTAAAAACACATTACTTTTGAGGCTAGATAATTAACTCAGTTGGCAAAGTGCTTGCTGCCCAAACTTCATGATCTGACCTCTATCCCCAGAACCCTTGTTTAAAAAGGCAGACCAGAGAGGCAGACACAGGGAGCTCCCCTGGCACTTGCTGGCCAGATGATCCAGTCAACTTGGCAAACAACAGGCTATTGTAGGGCGGGGGGAGGGGGTGCTTCAGGAAAAAGTGGGTGTCTCCTGAGGAAGAACACCTAGTGTTGACCTTTGGCCTCGAGACATATATGTGCATGTGTGCATGTGAACCTGTGTGCACATGTGTACCCACACAAACATGCACACATATAAACACATATATACACGTGCACATACCAAAAGCATATAACTTGTCTAAGTATGACATTTCAATTAGAAAACACAGCTGCTATAAAATAACAGATGGAAGCAAATGCCTCTCTGCCTCTTTACAGGGGTGGGGGGTATTAATCTATTTCATTAATTTATCTATTTCATTATTAATCTGTTTCAGAGCATCCTTCCATACAGGACTATGTGCTCACCTGCAGGGATGCACAACCTCACCTCTCCCTTAACATCAGCAGTAGCAGCCGATTTGCACATTATTCCTATTTAGTGGCTTTCATTTTATATATGGTCTTTCATCATGTTGAAAACATGGTTGCATGGAAACAACTTGGGTTAATTGCTTTTCTCACTGCTGTGACCAAATACCCCACACAAATAACTTAAGGAAGCAAGAGTTTATCTTGGTTCCCAGTTTGAGCCCATCCGTCATAGTTGGTAAGTCATGGTGGCATCAGGAACGTGAAATCCACAGTGAGGAAATACAGAAAGATGTATGTGGATGCTCAGATCACTTTCTCCTTTGGATTCCCTCTGGGACCACACCCTGTTGGCAGTGCTCTCCACCCACAGCAATGGTCTTCCATCTTAGTAGGTTAAACTTTCTTGGAACTACCCCTTACACATGTCCACACGTGTGTATCCATGATGATTCTAAGTCTCATCACTTTGGCAATCACAATGAACTATATTTTCACCCCTTGTCAACTTGACAACTGAGTATACCACTTTAAATTATGACATTCTACATAGTCTTTGTTCCTTAAGTCTCATTTTCATTCTCATAATATAAAGGGCAATTATCCCATCTCCAACATCCCTCTAGTTTTTAACAGTCTCCACATCATTTAAATGTCTAGATTCCAAGGTGCCCTGAAACCCAAGGCAATCCCTTGACTGTAAGTCACAATAAAATCAAAGGACAAGAGGAATGGGACAAAGTGACAAAAGACCAAGCCAAATCAAGACTCCAATCCAGCAGGGCTAGCATCAAATCCTAGCTGGGTCCAGCAACTCACGCTTGGGTCACCCAGCTTGGTTAGCTGAAACCTAAGTAGCCACTCACCTTGGCAGGGTCCACTTCTTCAGTTTTCTTCACTTCTAGAGTTTTCTTCAGCAAATGTCCTGTGGTGCTGGCTTGGGATCTAAACTGCAACTTAGGTTTCACCTTCCCACCTCCCCACAACCAAAGTCTTTCTAGATTTCTTTACAGGGATTTGTATTTGTTACCTGCCATGTGTTACCTGGTTTCAGGATGACCTGGAGCCTTGATAAAAGACTTCATGATCTTCTCAATCTTTCATTTTCCAAATCTTTGAAGCAAGTTGTCTACAAAGGACATAGACAACACTGACAAGTTCTATGGCCAGCTAAGCATGTCTTCTGGACCTTAGGCCACAGCTGCAGTGGTCACTTGGTGCCCATTCAGGAGAAACATTTTCTTAGGTGGTTGTTTTGAGCAGACAGCCTCTTCAATGGTATTATCAATTTTAGTTTTTTTCCTTTGGAATAAATATGTACTTTCACAAGATGAGTTTTCAAAGGTTGGGTCTTACATTCATATACCTTTCCTATTGACCCAGTTACACATCAGGAATCTTCTCTTTAATGGTGTAAATATCTTTAATAACTACAGATGTTTCCTCAGCCATCTCTCCTATAATTTTAAACTCATGCCATTCCTTGTTAATTACATTCCTTGTTGTTACATTTTCATCTCTCTGTGCATTGTTGCTTTCTTGCTGTAGATATGAATGGGAACGTATCTTGACTCAGCAACCACGACCATATGAATGCTATCCATCTTGACATTTTCTCTGCTAAATCATTAATCCATTATCCATTTTCTAAATAATTTTATTTATTTGAAAATAAAATTTCATAAAATATATTCTGAGCATGGTTTCCTCTCCCCAAACCCCTCCTAGATCCTACCAACCTCCCCAACCCACCCACCTACCTCCATGAATTCTCTCTCTCTCTCTGGAAAACAAACTAACAGACACGCAAAAAGGATATAAAACAGAATTTTTAAAAATTAATAAAGAGAAAGCACAAGATACACACACACACATACCAACACAAAAAACAAAAAAAAAATTTATGAAATTACAAAATAAGAAGCCATAATATACAAGTAAAAGACTTGGAAGATAAAAAATGTTCAAACAAACAATATGAGACAAAAGGTCTTCCAAAATACCACTGAGTTCATTTTGTGTCGTCCATCTACTACTGAGCATGGGGCTTATACCTAAGTGTAGTTAATATACCCAAAGTGACTCCATTGGAGAAAACTAATTTTTCCTTTGCAAGTGGATATCAATTGGAGACACCTTCAGCTTCTTAGTTAAGGATGGGAATTAATCCATTCTTTCTTAATTTAGCCTCACCCAACTTATTAGAAAACAGCACAGCTGTACTTCTAGCACCATCTTTTTGTGTTACTTTTTTCACTGTTATGACCATGTATCTGACAAAAGAAACTTAAGGGGGAAAAAAGGTTATTTCGGTTTATTGTTAGAAAAGACACATTCTCTCATGGTGAGGAAGGCTTAGTGGCCACAGCCTGAAGCAGCTGGCCATACTGTATCTATGGCAGTAAGAAGCAGAAAGATGTGAAACCTGGTGCTTTGCTTGTTTTCTCGTGTTTATTCAGTCTGGGATTTGTTGTTGTGGTGAGGGTGCATAAGCTCAGATGAGCTAGTTCCAAATCCTCAAAGGGTGGGGTCAAGATGGACATAGGAAAATGGGCAAAATGCACTGAATGGGGAAGTCATGACAAGGAAATGCAAATTGCACTTAAAATGGAGCTAACTCACTACCCTCCCTTGTGAGCACACAGCAGCATCTGAGATGAAATAGCACAGATTTGTGATGAGGCATGAAGGTCGACTCTTCCCTCTTCACGTGAGCTTTTCTGGGAACATTCTAGTTGACTCACCAAGATGTGTGTTTCTGTGACAATTCTAAAGCTCATCAAGTTGGCAACTAATACTAACCATTATTCAACTCTATTGTTTCATGATTTTAACAAAGTGCAATTGGTTTATAACTTTTTCTTTTCATTAAGAAGGTTTTTATTCATTTTACATACCAACCACAGACACTCCCTCTTCCCTCCTCCCGTTCCACCCAGCCTTAAACCTCTCAACCCACCTTCCATTCCCACATCCTCCAAGGCAAGGCCTCCCATGGGGAGTCAGCAGAGCCTGGCACATTCAGCTGAGGCAGGTCCAAGCCCCTCCCCTTGCATCAAGGCAGTGTGTAATTTGTTTATAACTTAGTGCTGAAGTTTTAGGTTCTTTCTCCATCATTTTCTACTACCCTAATCCCTGCTACTCACATACACATCTCTGTGCACATGCGTGAGTGTTCAGGTGAATAGGTATATCCAATGTTTTTTGCACACTTTGGCCCACTTCCCACTAGACCAAATGCAATATCTGATGTTATGGCCTCTTGTTGTGAAGCTCAAATGTGGTTGATGTTCTCCATCCCAGAGTGAATATTTGTGGCCAAGGTTCCAAGTTCATAACAACTGGAAAAAAAGTAAAGACCATCACTCATCATTCCGGTGTCTGTGACTTGAGAGCAACCTTCCTATACTCCTCCATCCATAAGTCATGGCTCTGGGTCTGAACTCTGTCCAGAATAAGAGAAAACAATGTCATATATAGACAGAGTTGTAAAGCAACTTTACTAGGAATTTTGACCAGGACAGGAGAGAGAGAAATTCTTGATCTGTCTCTGCCTTGCAGGTAAGAATGTTGCAAATTATGCAAAAGGAGAAGGCAAAGCCAGGTCAATGCATCTCCAGGCTATGTTTCTCCTGGAAAGCAGGTCTCTTTTTTGGTGCCGGAGAATCTCTGGTGGCCTATCTTCACCTCCACTATGAAACTGCTTGGAGTTTCTAGTCCTTCAGGTCCCATTAGTGTATGGTTTTGTCTCATCCCCAGCAGTGTATGACAGGGAGGGCAGGGCATTTGTCTCCGTTTTAAGTGGCATTTGGATTTCTTCCTTTTTATGTCACCTGTTTGATGTATTTTGCTCATTCTGTATCCATCTCCTCCCACCCTTTGCAGTGTTGCCACCAGCACACATGATCAGATGCACCCTCTCCACACCCCCTTTTCTTCCATATCTAGAAGAGGAAACACAATCTACAGAATCTTCAGAGTCAGATTGAAAAGTTGCAAACTATTCTTGGTTCTGTGCTTCTCATGACTAGATTATTTTGGCTTATGGAATACTGTAAAGGTTTCTTTCATATAATAAATATAGTTGTTGGTGTCAGTAACTAAATGATTTTTTTCTCCTTTGATTTAGAGTATAAGATCATGTAAAATTTCCTACGTACATTAGCCTGTCTGGACTCTGTTCTTTTGAATTATTTCTATATGCTCAGAACCAAATTGGTATGTGGGATGTATCAAATGAAGAGAAATATTAGCACATAAACTATCATTTTCCTCACTTGTTTTATAATGATATTTTGTAGTTTAAATAACAGTTATAATGCTGTCTGTTACTAGGAGACAGTGTTACTAAAAGTGGGGAGGATGAAAGGACCTAAATGCACATAAAGCGTCAGCATTTCATTTAAAATGATGAAGAACCATGGCAGCAGACTGTACAAATCTAAATCAGATAAAGGAAAGAGAACCATAATAAAAAGTCAGAAACTCAATAACAAAATGCTAGACAAACATTATCACAGGAGTTACATTCTAAATATGAATGATGAGAACACATCCATCTATGATGGAGTAAAAAACACAAATGGTTATATCTATATCGGGTAAGGCAGACTTCTGAGCAAAGAAAATAATTTGAGGTCAAGAGTGACATTTGGTAGTCATGAATGATGAAGGCATCAGGCATTGGGGAGACATCAATCCATAGTATTGTTTTGTTTTTTGAGACAGGGTTTTTCTGTGTAGCTTTGTGCCTTTCCTGGAACTTGCTTTGTAGACTAGGCTGGCCTTGAACTCACAGAGATCCGCCTGACTTTGCCTCCCAAGTGCTGGGATTAAAGTCGTGTGCCACCACTACCTGGCACAACCCACAGTATTGTACATGAAAGGGAAGAGCCTAAAAATGTGCTGAGCAGAACCCTAGAGAAGTGGAAATAAACAGAGGAGACAATGAGTCAGCAACTATAGCTCACAGCACCTATTAGAACTTCAAGAAAGATGATGGGCAAGACCACAACACTGTCAGTCATGGGCTGTAATTGACACTTGAAGAGCAGTCTTTTGCAAACAGCTCTTGGATACTCATGGATGATAAGTTGGGCTGTTAAAAGTCATCAAACTTTTAACATCATTAACAAAGAGCCAGAATAATACATAGAACATCTTCTGAAACATAATGAAGTCAGATTAGAAACTATTAGTGAAATTATTAAGGCCACTCCACATAGTTAAAAGGGAGATTTATTTTGTGGGGTAACTTACAAATGAAGGGATAGGTAGGTTGTAGGGTCTGGCAAAGGTATGGTGCAGTCCAGCGGTATTCTCTGGAGAACTCTGCAAAGTCTACCTCCAGGGTCCAGGCACCAAGAGATCCCTCTCCTTTTGATCCTGGGTCTTCAGCATCCTCTCTCAGCCCCGCCCCAATGAGGGTTGGAACTTCCAGGCCAAGGCTGGAATGGCTACCCACTATAAGAAACTAGCAAGGAAAGACTATTGAAAATAGTGTGAAAGTAAACAGTATATTTCCAAATAATTCATGAGTCAGGGGAAGGTCTCGAAAGTAATAAAAATGTGCACAAGACTTAATGAAAATAAAAGGCAACATAGCAGAGCATGAGGCATGTTCTGAGGGTAATGGATGGCATCATGTGCTTCAGTAAATATGGTTGAAAGTCCTGCTGATATAAACCAATGAATTACATTTATTTATTTGGGAGGTAGGTTGTGTGTCACAGAGTGTAAGTGACAGTCAAGAACAGCTTGGAAGGGTTGGTTCTCACCATCCATGTGTCTGTCCAGGGAGTTGAACTCTAGTTGTCAGACTTGGTGGTAAAAGCCTTTACCTGCTGAGCCTTTGTTCCTATATCAGTTCAACTGATTCCTGAGCAAGATGCAAAATGCCCACTGGAAATAGCACAGCATTCCCAGAAGTGCTTAACAGCATGATGTCATCAGCCACTCACTGCTGTAGAAGATTGATTGATAAGATGCTGATTGGCCAATAGCCAGGCAGGAAGTATAGGTGGGACAAGGAGAAAGGAGAATTCTGGGAAGTGAAAGGCTGAGGCAGAGAGACACTGCCAGCTGCCAGGAGGAGAAGCATGATGTAAGATACCAGTAAGCCATGAGCCACGTGACAAGGTATAGATTTATAGAAATGGGTTAATTTAAGATATAAGAACAGATAGCAAGCAGCCTGCCATGGCCATAGAGTTTATAAGTAATATAAGTCTCTGTGTGTTTACTTGGTTGGGTCTGAGTGGCTGAGGGACTGGCGGGTGAGAGAGATTTGTCCTGACTGTGGGCCAGGCAGGACCAGGAAAACTCTAGCTACAACTCACCCTTTGTAGCCCTCATCAGAAAACAACTTTAAAAAACTGAAATATGAACTTTAATGTAGAACTGTAAAACTTTTAGGAGGTTGATATGAGGAAATATTGGAAGTTTAAGGCCAGGAAAGAATTTTAAGACTCGATACCAAAGGTATGACACATAGAAGATAATAAAAGTAAGACATGTAAATCAGACCTCATCTAAGGCTCTTCTCTAGGAAAGTCCACAAAGAGGATCGAAAGTCAACCCATAGACCAGGAGAATGTATGTGCAAACCCACAAAGGACTGATCTGTAAGACACACAGAAAACTTCAACCAACCAACCAACCAACAAACAGAAAATAGCCATTACAGAAACAAGCTAGTTAAAAAATTGGCAAAGGACAATAACAGATGCTGCCAGAAATGTGTGCACCTGATGATCAGCCTCCACCTGGAGAGATTTACATCACTGCTCTCAGATCAAAGCAAATAATAATAATAAAAAGGTCAATAAGGGTCAGCCCTATACCTATCCAAATGCCAAAGAAAAGATGTGAGCAGGTATCGTGAGCTGGTGACTGAGAATCCATGTTAACAAAAAAGCCTGAAAAGGAACATTCACAGCATCTCTATTGTAGGTGGCCAAGTTAAAGCCATCCAGATGTTCATGAGCAGGCAAGCAGTCAACATCTGTATGTGTAATATTACAACATAAAGGAACAGATAAGGATACTCCAACAACTTCTTAGATGAATTTCCAAAGAATTATAGTGAGCTTAAAAAAATTGAAAATGATTGCATACCCTGCCACCATATTATCCATAGTACTTTTGAAATGTCAAATTTAATAACAGGTGATTAATTGTTTTTGCCTGAAGAGTCATGGGATTAACCATGAGGTCCAACCAGAGTCATCTTTATAGTCTAAGAACTGTTCAGTACCTTGGCTGGGGCCACGGGGCCACAGCATCATTCTAGAAGTGAAGCTGTATGGAATTGAATACACACATATACAGGAAACCAACACAACCAGGAGCATTTAAGGGTGGTTGGTGGCTTGTACTGATGTCATTACTTTGGTTGGAATGTTGTGCTATAATTATATGACATCTTTTTGCAAAATGTTGAACTATATTGTCCACATTCTCTCTGACAGCTGGTGTGGAACCTCTAGTTCTTTTAAAATTTCACCTCACAGTGTAATGAAAGCTCAGAAAGCTTGAAGCAAATCAAAAGAAATAGGCCTTATACTCTAGCAAACTTCTTCCTTTTCTCCCTATATTTTCAGAAATCTGAACCCCACAGAAGTGTAGTAATCCAGCCCAAATCACCCTGTGGCTGACTCCTCTGTGATGGGGAGCTGTTTCCAATTGGCTGAAGTTGTGGTCATGATTAGTGGGAAGTCACCTGAAATCCAAGGGTCTGTTCTGTTTTGTAAGCCTCATTCTGGACTTGCTAAAATGTTTTCTATTTCTATGTAAAATTTCTCTCATAACTATCACTGAAAATATGTCCATCCTAAGGCGTTGACTGATTTCCCACTCTAGGTCTGGGAATAGCTGTTACAATGTGCATAGAGAAGACTTAGTTCCTTGCTGTAATTGGCACAATGCACAGGGGTTATAGGACATTCTACAACTCTGTAGTTTTACCAGGAGTATATTCCCAAGTATATGAGCCTGTCTGGGTGCATTAGGAAGATCCCGTTTCCTTATCTTTTATTTTCTCTTACAGGTTTGGATGTCTTGCCTACACAAATGTCTGTGTACCACTTGCATGTCCTGATGCCCACTGAGTACAGAAGAGGCCTGATTTTCTTGCACTGGAAACCAGACAGTTGTTAGCTACCAACCATGTGGGTAGATAGATGCTGGAAATGAGACCAGGTTTCATTTCTGGAAGAGCAGTCTCACTTCCTGCCTTGCAGATATGGCTTGCAAAATCTGCACCAGAGGTCACAATTCTCCAATTCTCTAGGACTTCTTACCTTCCCTGACCAAGTCACTCCCTGACCAAGATGCTTTCAATATTAGTGTTAACTTGGACCATGTGAATCTCAGGGTTTTCTTTTAGAAGATGGTCTGGATTGGGGTTGTAGAGCCCAAGTCTTTGATGGGTTCATTAGATGGGCTGCAGATAGCTGCCTGGCTGTACTCTCAAGAGCAAACATCATGAGTGCCTTGGCCACAATCACCCTCCAAGACTGTAACAAGTGCTGTGATGGTCAGCTTTAAAGTCTACTTGCCCCAGATAAGAATCACCTGAGAGGTGCTCCTGCAGAATTGTCCTGGTTGCCTTAGTGGCTGTGGCAGGACCCACCCCAAGTGTGGGCAGAACCTTCTAATAGCAGGCCAAATTAAATAATAAAATAAAAGATGGCAGAAGAAAGGTTGATTATTCATCGTTTTCATTTGGCCTTTCCACTTGTCACTACATTAATTTATCTGCTCATTGCTTTCTTTGCTGATATTAGAACCAGCATTTTTCAGGCTTTGCTTCTGGACTTGGGACCAGTGGATCTCTGGGAACTCCATAGGTTGTTGGTGCCAGATTGGGACTCCTGAGGAACAGCCTTTTGGACTGAGCAAAGTGACCGGTTGGGGGCCTCTCCAGTGAGAAACAACCAATGTGGGATTGCTCTCACTACCGAGCATGCAGCCCCTAGAGCTGAGCAATTACAGGATTCTCAGCCTCTCAGGATAGAGATGGCTGCTGTTGCTATTTCACAAATTATTTATATATATACACACACACAATTATAAATGTGTCCAATTGGTTCTGTTCCTCTAGAAACCCTGGCTGACACAGGGCTGGTCCCCCACTGCAGTCCACTTAGATGAGGTCCATCATGCTCTTCACATGTTCTAGTGGCTTTCTCAATTAAAAAAAAAAGAATGAAAAGAAAGAAAATAAGGAAGGAAGGGAGAGAGAGAGAGAGAGAGAGAGAGAGAGAGAGAGAGAGAGAGAAAGGCAAAGCAAGGCAGGGCTGATAGGGCAAATGTACCTGGGGAGTGTGGCCAAAATCCTTTCATTCCCAGGGGTCCTTGGAAGGTGTGGGTGTAATTGTGTAAAGAAATAAGTGTAGAAGGAGAAACAAAAGGACAGAGGGGCAGGATGTGCCTTTGGATGTGACACACAGTGGGGCTAACTGAGGAGAGGCCACAAGGCTGAGGGGACAGATGATGGATGGATCCCACTTCCATTTCCCCTCACAAAAATGTGCTCAGTTTGGGCCCAGTGAAGGAGGCTGCTCTCCTAAAAGACACCACACCACTCACAGCCTCTGAGTGATGAATTTGGGGTTCTGACAGCTCCCCAAGACTTGATACAACTCCTGAGGAAGTGTACTGCTCATGATGGCGATCTTCTAAAGAGGGGACCATACAAGCTACACGCTGTACCAGTTACAAAGTGTGATGTGCATGTGCCACTCGTGGGCTATGAGGGTATTGGTAGATATCTGTGCACGTGAAGAGAAATTTCTGAGCAGCAATGGCCATGAATTGCACACCCATCCCCGTGCGCGTGTGCCCACCATCATTGCAAAGGTCACTCAGCTACAGAATCCCAGGGCATAAGCATTAGGCATGACTGTGTCCCCCAGAATCATACCAGGGTGTGCTGGAGGGTTTCATATGTGCAGGCAGAGTGTACCAGCATCCCTGGGTGAAACTTAGCTTTGTGATATTCCTCTGTGTTATACTTAATGTTTTTGTGCTCAATCTCCTCATTTAAATAGGGGCAATAATTACCTACCCATGAGGTTTCTGTGAAAAAAAATCAATCAAGTCTGTGTAAAATCCTAAGAACACTGCCTAGCATGCAGCCAGTGGCCACAGATGGAATCCTCTTTGGGGAATGGTGCTGAGTGTGGGCTGAGCAGCAAAGGATTCCGGGCCATATCATCATGTTTGCAGAGCCTGGGATAGAATTGGTCATCATAAGCTAGTGTATCTTTTCTTTTCATGAACAGGGGAAATGTGGCCCAGTCAGAGACTGTGTTTTATTGCTGTGAAGAGACACCATGACCACAGCAGCTCTTATAAGAGAAAGCATTTAATCAGGACTTCCTTACAGTTTCAGAGGTTCGGTCCATTACCATCATGACAGAGAGCATGGCAGCACGCAGGCAGACATGGTGTTGGAGAGGTCGCTAAGAGTTCTACATCTGGATCCATAGGCAGCAGGAAGAGAGAGCACCCCTGGGCCTGGCTTGGGCTTTTGGATTTCAACCCTAGTGACACACTTCTTCCAATAAGGCCGCATCCTTTCAAGCAGTGCCACTCCCTGGTAACCAAGAATGCAAATCTATGAGTCTATGGGGGCCGTTCTCATTCAGACCTCCACAGATGGCTGCTGGATGCTAGGGCCACTGTTTCATCGCCTAGGCGTCACCTGCATCTCACTATCTGGTAGATGTTTAGTGTGCTCACTGCAGTGTAAGACAGCGCTCTGCGAGGCCATCTTCAGGTAGACGTGGGAATAAATTTTAGGCTCCTGAGGTAGAACATCTCGGATGGACAGAGCTCTGTATTTCAGCTTACAATCTGTAGTGAGGATCTACACCTGCAGGATTTCAAGTTGTCCTCTTCTTAATGAACACTTTATTTGGGCTACAGTGTCCCAATTATAAAGTAACTTCCCATGCCTCCATCCAGCTAAGTGTAGGACAGATGGTAGTGGGAAGGCTTTTTCTCAGAGGGCATGACCTCTAAGCTCAGCAGCCATTTTGGGTAATAAGGCACATTAGAAGACAGAGGCCATATTCTAAAGATAGGAGGACTTAGTTTTTGGATGAAATTGTGAAACTGTCCCCTGATCTTTAGACACTATATTCCTAGATGCCTTTTATTTGAAAGAGAAATTAACCATCATGTTTTCCAAACTGGGATTTTTTTCTATTTCTTTGGACAAGAATATCATCTGTGTCGAACACTCCAGGAAAATGTTAATGGGAAGAGTCAGGAAAAGCCCTCCACCTGTCCCCTTCCTCTCTGGATCCTCGTGTGACACAGGAAGACCTCATTAGTATGTTCCATAACCCAAGAATGCCCACAGAGTTGACCAGTGTGTAATTATTTCGCAGTTTACTTCAGCGAGTCCCTTTCTTATCTTTGAACTCAAATCCTTTGCCGTAGGCTCTCTGGATGGTTAGCCACAACAGGAAAGGTGGGTAGTTGGGATGTTAATGGAAGAAAGGCCAGAAAAAAAAAAGCTGTAACTTTTCAGCTTTGTTAGAAACATTGTTCCCATGTGCCCATTGAGAAAACGTCTCCAGGCAGGAAATGATTATTGAAGTTCCCACGGCAGAGAAGACCTGGTGCAGTGTTCTCTCCTGCTGTAGTGAAGCAGCCTCCAGCTTTCCCAGCAGACTTCACAATGTATGGCTAGGCCCCAGGCACACAGGACACAAAGCCTTGCCTGCTTGCCCACAGCAGTGTCCCACATATCCCAGAGCTACCCCATTATGATGTGATTCAGCTCAAACCAATCCCCTCAGTCCATATTTGGGACATGGGGAGTTCCTATGCAGAATGCCTGGCTCCTACAGCCTCTGAGGAACTGTGAATGGGAGGTCTTTCCTCTCTCCCCCCTTGTAGGAATGCCAGTCATTCCTTCTAGGACATCATTCAAGGATGAGTCTGAGTCTTCCTTTCAACATATGTCCTCAGTTGGACTTTGCCATGCACTAAATCGGATGGCATGCAGACGTGGGATGGAGGGCTGAAGACAATGGGATGTGTGGACCTGGATTCTGTCACGATCTTTGAGTGTCTAGACACACATCTGGCTCATATATTTCTGCTAATTTCTCTTGGCACCTTTATGCTCTGCTCATCATTTCCATGGCAGTACTCTGTCCATCTGTGGAGCTGTCATTGTGTGTGTGTGTGTGTGGGGGGGGGTGACCCACACTGTCAAAACCATCATGTTCTGCTACACAGCCATTGGTCTTGATGACAGGCAGGCCTGGCTGTTACAGGCACAAGGTCTGGGCTTCTCTAACGTTTTCTTAGAGAGGACTGTTGAGTCAGAGACACATCCAGCCTCTGCACAACATGGAGGTCATCGAACAAGAGATGCACCAGTGGTTAGGAAGTGATATTCTAGAAATAATACCAGGGACCTGAATGACACTGAGGAACATAGTCATCTAATAACATCAGCCCTCAGTACCACCAGGAATGTGTTCTAGGGTCTCATAAGTCCCCAAATCTGAGGTGTTTGGATATTTTGCATAAAAATGGGACTGACTTTGCACGTAATGCTCTGAAATTCTGTATTTCATTGTTATGTTAGTTATAACAGGAACATAATGCCTATTTATCACTTCACACAGATTCCATGAAACACACAATATGGAGTAAATTCAAACTTTGCTTTTCGAAGCTTTCTAGAATTTTTAAAAAATTCTTTTGATTCATTTTTGTTCACAGAGGATGCATACTCTCCTCACGTGGGTCTTACTATGTGGAAATCAAGCAACCAGCTTTGCAGGCAGTGCAGTGCCACATTTTAGGTGAGAAAACTGGATTTCAGAAGAGAAGTGACATCCCCAAGCTGTGAGTTTGTGCAGATGGAGTATATAATTTTCTTTTTTTTTTACTTAAATGCCATTGTTTCCCAGGTGCTGTATTATGTATTTCTCTGTTTTTATTTCTACGTGTTGTTCTTTCTCCCCTAATTTTATAAAAAGTTTTCTGTTTTGACATTCATTGATTGATTTTCTCCATATGTGTGTGCACATTCACTCTCAGTATGTATCATAGACTATGTATGTCATGAGAGTACATGTAGAGGGCAGAGGACACTTTGTATGAGTTGGTTTGCTCCTTCCTCCATGTTGAGTCCTAGGGATCAAATGTGGATCACAAAGCTTGGAGGCAGGTGCCTTTACCTGACAAGCCATATCACTGGTTCCCTAAGAGCTTTTAATAGACCAGAGATGCCCACCTTCCCCTCAGTGTGATAACTTGGACTGTGTGATGTTTGGCTCTTAATTTTTATCTTTGTTTGTAGTGGATTTGGGACACACAAGTGTAGTTTTCTTCATTTATTCATTCATCCATGTGCTCTTAGTCTGGGAATGGAGCCCAGGGCCTTGTGTCTGTGAGATAAGTACTCTACTCCTGAGCTACATCCATGTATATCCACTTTGTAACTATTTCTGCCCTTATTATTAGGTTGAGTGTGGTAGTTTGAATGTAATTGGCCCCCAGAAGCTTGCAAGAGTAGCATTATTGGGGAAATGTAGCTTTATTGGAGTGGGTATGGCCTTGTTAGAGGAAGTATATCACTGTGGGGGTGGGCTTTGAGATTTCTTATTCTCAGGACACCACTGCCCAGTATCTCAATGGACTTCCTGTTGCCTACAAGATGTAGGAATCTCAGTTACTTCTTCAACACCATGTCTGTTTGCATGCCTCTGTGCTCCCTGCCATGATGATAATAGACTGAACCTCTGAAATTGTAAGTGAGCTATCCTAATTAAATGTTTTCCTTTATAAGAGTTGCTGTGGTCATGGTGTCTTTTCACAGGAGTAGAAACCCTAACTAAGACAATGAGAAAATGTCATTTCTTTCCAAGGACTTGCCTTTATTTTATTCTAATTGACAAGTGATGAGTTAATCAAAACAATGACTATACATTTAAATAAATGTTTCGTAATAACTGAGCCTCAGAAGTCTTCCGAATACTGTTAGGTCTCAATAGCTCTAAACTTTCTCTTATCTTCCTTTAATGAGGGTGGTTAATTTTGCTTGGAAGAATGGAGGGAGGCTCTTCATGAAGGTTCAAAGTCTTCCATTCCTGAAGGCCGATGGCTGTGAGCACAGAACCCAGCTGAGCCGTGGGAACGGGTGTTTCCAAAAGCTGACAGTTTATTTGTCCACTTAGGTCCTTGGACCTCAGGACCCTCTTTCAGGCGTTGTTAGAATTTGTTGAGATGAAATGTGTACTTCTCTGTACCCCATGCTGGCACAGCTGAGCAATGCCACTGCCCTGGTCAGCTCCTCTGGGGAATGTGCTCTATCACAACCTTCCTGTTAACTCATACTTTCCAGAGGGGACAGAAGATTCCAAATCACTTGCCATTTAGCCATGGGCTGCACATAAAGTGGTAAGAGATTTTCCTTTTACTGGGTAAGAAGATGGCATGGTGGGTTAGATTCGCCTGAGTGTGCATTGTGCTTCCTGCCAAATGCTTACACCCACGAGAAAAGTCAGCTTTGTATTTGGACAAGATACAAACATTCTGTTCCTTTATGTTTATCTGGCATTTTCTTAACATGTTTATAGAAATGAAGATGGCTTAAAACTTCATTTTCCACATCAAATTGCCCAGGATCCTGAGGCGACAGTTTTGTTCCTATGACTGAGGCTTCTCCTAAAGCAGTGTGCAAAGCATGCTTGCTGGCAGGAGCTGCCAGCATCAGGTCTGCTCACAAAGAAACACCACAATCTGCCCCTTTTGTGACCCATATCACATTCTAGTAGCAATGTCTCCACGAGGCAGCAAGACAGGCCTTGCTTTCCACAGAGAGACAGCGAACTGTTCGAGTCACTGTTTATGATGAAGCACTATGATTTTGTAGACAGATAAGATGGAAAGAAGGGGGGAGGAAGGAAAGAAGGAAAGAAAAGAAAAGATGAAAGGAACAAGTTTGATTGACATGGCAGGACTGTTGTTACCCCGGCTTGCGAGGTTCCCCTTCACTTCTGCACCACACCCAATCTGGAAACTTTGCTACCCATATCCCAGGGGATTCTGCCATGACAGTTTTCTTTGCTCACCAGTTACCCATGTCACTGCTCTCGTGCCTAAATCCACACAAGCATTTAGTCTCTATCCAGATACTGACTGGACCCTTTGTGCTCTGGTGTTGCAGGTTCTGTATGGGTTCTTTTACATCAGTTTGTTATTGTTTTGTCTGTATGAATGGTTTGTCTGAATGTAAGTGTGTGCACCACGTGAGGGCTTGGTACCTGCAGAAGCCAGAAGAAGGTGCTAGATCCCCTAGAACTGGAGTAACAAATGGTTGTAAACTGCCATGTGCATGCTGGAAACTGAACCTGGATCCTCTGTGAGAGCTGCAAGAGGTCTTAACTCTTGACTCATCTCCCCAGTCCTACAAGTGTTTTAATTTTCATAACTTGAAAACACAGAGGAGGATATGAATAATTTAGAAGACAACTATGAGGCATGGTAATTGGGCATTGCTTTCTCTACTGAGTTTTGCAGTGATTCACGAAGAAGTAGCAGGTGGGCTTGGGAACATGCAGTAAATTCTGGAGACGGTATGTGAGGGCAAGCCTCGTAGAGAAGAACCATACGTCTGGCAGAGATCAAGCACCCTGGGAGCATGCTGAGCATGTGCTGTTGATCTGAAGGCTTTTTGGATTTGTAAGACGATCCCCCCTCATTCCAGGCTCATTCCTCTCATTATGTAGCATGCCTAGGGATGGCCTAGAAGCAGTTGGAAATGCCAGCTCTCTGTTCTCCATTTCCTAAAGCAAACAAGAAAATTTAATGAGTGGGCGGTGGGTGAAAAAAAAAAGTGTCTCCATATCTTAAGGGTAATGCTGAAGACATAATGAGTCCCTGCAGAGCTCCAGGTTATGTAGCGTAGAAGCTGCCCTGCGCTAGGCTTTACACACCAGGCTTTTTGCACAGGCTGATGGAGAGGATAGGACACCTTGAATTCCATTTCCTTGGGATAGCTTGCAGTTAGCATAGCCATGGAGACAGATACACAGGCAGGTGTCTCACTGTGTTCACCAGGCAGGTGTAGCAACTGGGGGCAGAGGCTGGGTTGGGCTGGGATGCCCTGCAACCATCCATGAATTCTGTCATAACTGAGTATCTTCTCTATGGGTATCAGCCAAGTGGGCCCATCATGTAGTGCTGCAGGGTCACTGGAAGGGAAGGTGTAGGAAGTCATTCCCAGCTGTGCTTTGGAACCTGTAGGCTCATAAATGCCAGTCAATGCCAGTCATAAATGCCTTCTTTCCACCTTTTATTAAAGTCTTCCAGCACATTGTTTAGTAATAGAGGCTGGCAGTGGGTGTGGGAACACTCCTCATCATCTTACAGAGTGTGGGAAGGTACGTGTGCACCATTTCCTTCTCAATGAATGACTCACCATGAGTGTCCACAATGCCAGCCCCTAAGGATATCCCCAACTTACAAAAGAACAATTAGATGCTGTGTATCCTAGTGCTTCTAGAATTTATTTTGCTACTGCGTTTTATTTTCAGGAAGCACCTTTGAACTTCCTATTACGTGCTACATTGTGTAAAGAACTACTGCTCCTGACAGTCTTCATGAATGAAGAAAACCATTCTTATCTATGTGTGAGCAGCCGCTGGCCTGGACAGCCAGGGAATGCTTGCACACAGGTGGGTGGGGATGGTCACCTTTGAACATTGCACAGAGGTTGGAGGATAGGTTACCCGAAATAGCAAAGGAAGGAACATCGTATTGGAAACTGATACTTCCACCTGAGGCTGGCCCATGTGTACTGTATGTGAGTCAAGGCATGTTCCCCTCAGTGTTATACTGTAGCAGCACAATGTCTCAGCTCCCTACAGCAGCAGTGGACTTCTTCCAGTCCTTTCCTGTCAACAACATTTTCAACATCACTCTGAAAAGTCTAGGGACTCATCACAGAAGCAATAATCAAATCCATTGAATTATGAAAAAGAAAGGAGATAAAACCATCATCATTTGCAGGTAATAGTGTAGTCCCACTATAAGACTGGGAGGAATAATCCAGAAGCTACTGTGGTTAATCCCTGAGTACAGTAAAGTATGGCTAGGCAAGAATAAATGCATAGACTCGTACATTTCCTATGTAGAAAGAATAGTTATTTCTAAATGGGGCAAAGTAAGAATTCTTTCCACAGGGGCAGAAAGCCATAAAACAGCTAAACAGTATGTGTGTGTGTGTGTGTGTGTGTGTGTGTGTGTGTGTGTGTGTAACAGGAGAAAAGTCTAAAAGATTTGGAAGTTTTTTGAAGCAGCCAGCCTTTCAGGTTAAGAGTAGTGTGGGATACTGGCTCTTGGCCAGGGCCTGAGGTTGGCACAACAGTACAGGTGTGTAGCAAGGGAACCAGGGTGGCCTTGGGAAGGAATCCCAGTAGATACCCTCATCTCAGAGGGTCTTGTGTGTTGTGTTGGGGCAATTGTTTCTTTCACTATAAGAAATAAAACAGTGTGGTTCTCATGGAGCCATCGTGTCTGAGTTCTGTTTAGAGTGAGTCTGTGGTTTGGGTGTGGGATTTGCTGGGGGAACAAGAAAGGAGCAGGAAGGACATTTGGGAGCCAGCACAGGAGGTGGGGGTATGTGGAAGAGGGTGCTAGCATGCAGGAAGAATGAGCGCCTACAAACAGGGCCGTAGCACCAACGAACTGGGAAGGCTGGCTAGCCTCTGCATATTTACCTATTTATTTCAACACTCTACTATATACTAAACATTATACAAAGCTCTCAGTGGATGGAAGATTGCAAATTTGAAGGATTAACCATAAAACTGCAAGAGATAATGCATATGAACAAAATCTTCACGTAGAATTATGTGTTGCTCTCTATCAGAGAATATGAAATGAACTCCAGGATTCCAAGTCTTAAAATGATATTGTCATATGCAAACCAGGACAGGGTACATTTCAAGCATGAATGAAGTAAATCTACATGTGTGTGAAAAAAAATCACAGAATGACAGATACCATGTGACTTCCCATCATCCTCTCTCTTCTCTTCGGTGGCAGAATTCCAGTAAATACAGCCACCTGGGAGACACCACTCACACTGTTTGGGTAGTGATGAGTCCAAGGACTCTGCTCTGTCTGTCAAGAGCAGCTGGAAGGAATTCCAGGAGAAAAAAAAAAAAAAACCAAAAAAAACTCAACCTTACAGGAAGGAGCAGGCTCCTCTGGTTCTCCTCTCTCCTCCCTCAAAGTCTCAGTGAATGTCCTGGTTAGACCCTGGCAACTGCGTGGGTCCACGAGGAACTTTCAAATGTAGAAGTCAGGAACTTGACTTGATACACTTGAGTGATACAGAAAAGAAGATGCTGGGGCCCCAGGAGCCTGCAGCTGAACCATTCAGCTTCCTTCTCTCAGAATCCTTTTATATGATAGAGAAATTTTATTTTGAGTCAGTCCACTCGTGATTTTTTTAATGATATTCACAGAAAAGATTACTCATATAGTGAGTTAGTATATAACCTTAAGTATTTTTCATTAGCAACCAAAGACAAGGAAAGAGATAAATCAATATGTTAGGTAAGGTAAGGGTTTGCCAAAAACAGTGCAGGGATTACAAATGGCAAAACCCCACACAAGGTGCTTTAATTCCATTGAAAGCATCGTTATGTCTTGAATAAAGTGTGATGATGCATGCTCAGGTGATGGATTCCAGACTAGAAAGGCTGTGGGGCTCTGACCGAGAGGGGCAACTTCGAACAGCAAGCTTCCTGGTGATTGTGTTCTCTCCCACAGCAATTTTCCTTTTGTTACAAACCCTAGAGACGTGTTAGAGCTGTGAGACCACAGATATTATCCAGGGAATGAGAAGAATAGGAAAGTTCATCAGTCATTGGTTACTTGTTTTAACTGCTCCATTTAATAACATATGATATTACTTCTAATCACTCTCTAGAAATCATCAACTATGTCATCATGGCGGTGGTGTCCAGTTGCCATTTTTGTAACTTCTGTGAAAATGTGCTTAAAAATATTTCAATATGTCACTGTTGTACTCTGAATCAATTATCTCTCTTCACACACACACCCCCAACACTTGCTCACTCTCATCTCTTACTTTTTCATTGCCCAAGAGCTGACCAGTGACTTCTTCCTAAGTCAGGTTAGAGAGACCAGCACTGAGCCCATTTCTCAGGGCCCCTTTAAGGAGTAAAATCATGAGTAGTTGCAAAAGAGGTTTCATATTACATTTTCTAATTATTTTATTTCTGTCTCCTATTTCCTTCATGACTTGACCTAATAAAACTTGATCTTTATTCTTAACTTTCCTCATGCTGAAAATTCCGTTCTCAAAGTTTTCACTTGTGTTTCTTACCCAACTGTATTCTGAAACCATTGCTCATACTTGAGCTGCAAGAGACCCTACCTGCTGCATGCGTGGGAACCCAGCTTTGAACCTTTCCAGTTCTTTCCTGGGATGCTGTTCTCTAGCTCAACATTGGGCATTGTTTAGATGAAGTTTTCCATGTGTGAAAACAGATCTGGATGCTTCCTGGAAGCAGAAGAAGGAGGTCAGATCTCAGGCTAATGACAAAGAAGTCCCCCAATGGGAAGTAAGGATGTTAGCAAACATGCTGAGCCCAATTGTGGGTGGAGGTCCATGTAGAAATACCTGTGGGCAATGGGAAGTAGTTATGGTTCCCATGTGGTAGAAAGGTAGAGACTAGATAAAACTCAGCTAAAGAGTGCCTAGCATGATGGTCAAGATTATGCTAAAGTTAGACACAAGGTTCATAGAAGATACAAGCAAAGATACACAATATCCTCCATAGGGAGGCACCAATAAAAGAGGAGGGGTGTGAAAAGAAGAGAACCCAGAGAGGAGCCTGTCTAGAAATGAGCCAGAGAGGGGGCAGAGAGCCAGGAGAGCCACGGAACTGTGTCACACTGAGGGAAAGAAGGCAGACATTGAGAGTGAGAAGGATCTGTGGGCAGAGGGCTGAGAAAGCTGCAGTGGGCTGCTGTGAGGAATTCCAGGAGCCACTGCAGGGGGCTTAAGATCCTCAGAGCCACTCTGCTCACACCATCAGCCCCTGCAGCTTGGTCTGTTGGTGCTCAAAAGCTAAGACAACTGATAAATCTGTCTCATAAGTGTTAGAGAGTTTTTGGCAAATGTCCCCACTATGTCATCTATCTAAGTCACAGTACCAAATTTATGTGGTTATTGAAAGCATCTGACTCTGAAAGTGCAATTCCTGGTCACGGGCTTAGAAAGTGAGTGAAGAGTTGTGTCATTATGTAGCTAGGAGAAAGGAGTTCACCATGCCTCTACTCTTCCTTGGCAGCGGTGGCTGCTTCTTCTTCTTCTTCTTCTTCTTCTTCTTCTTCTTCTTCTTCTTCTTCTTCTTCTTCTTCTTTTTCTTCTTCTTCTTCTTCCTCCTCCTCCTCCTCCTCTTCCTCCTCCTCCTCTTCCTCCTCTCTCTTTCCTCTCCTCCTCCTCCTCTCTCCTCCTCCTCCTCCTCCTCTTCCTCCTCCTCCACCTCCTTCCCTCCTCCTCCTCCTCCTCCTCCTCCTCCTCCTCCTCCTCCTCCTCCTCCTCCTCTTCCTCTTGTCCTCTTTAGGGTAAATTACCATCGTTAGCCTGATTTGTAACAGAGAAGGAGAACTATCAAGGGTCTCGCCTGAAAATCTGAGCCTGCTATTTGGAGAATCAGTTTTAGTGTCTGTACAGTGGAGACAACACACATTTTTCTGCCAACTTCCATGTGTTTTAGTTGTGGTAAAATGAGCTAATGAGCACAAGACAGTTCTGCAATCTGGACATGTGCTTCCAGGAAGTCCTGCGTTCTAGGAACATCAGGACACAGGGTAACCACAGTTTGATGGTCTGAAGTAAAATGTTTCTAGAAGTGTAAGGAGAGCTTTCCTCACAGTGTACAGGGCGTTCTCCTTTTCTTCACTGAATTTTACTTGTTTATCTATGCACGAGGGAATGAGTATACAGGATTCTGGTCCATCACAAGACTGCCAAGAGGCCACAGTTAGGCCAGAGATGACTGTGCTATTGGGCTGGGCCTGGCTGCTTAGTGCCAATTGGTTTTATTTCATGTTTTTAGTGGTAAGACAAAGCCAGAAATACAAGGTATTTAGAAACTTCTAGAACAATTTGAAATTGTACCTTTAATTTTTTCTTTAGATTTATTTATTCTGCTTTATGTAAATGAGTGTTTTGCCTGTAGGTATGTATGTGTACTGTGCATGCCTGGAGCCCACAGAAGTAAAAAGAGGACATCAGATCCCCTGGAACTGGAGCTGTGAGTGGCCGTAAGCTACTACGTGGGTCCTGGATATTGAACTGGGGTCCTCTGTAAGAGCAACAAGTGCTCTTTACTGCTGAACCATCTCTCTATCCCCCTGAAATTATATCTTATAAAAGAATTGTCCAGATCAAATTGGAAATGAATAAAATAAACCAAAGCTAAAACCCCAAACACCAAACTTGGATCTTCATCACAGATATTTTGGGAAACAGCAAGTCAGGACAGAATAACAGTGTGTTGCTGCACTAAATCAAGCCTGGGATATGTGTGGAAATGCAGGTGTCTCTATGTCTCTTTGGTACGTCAACCTGGAGGCCTTTGGGTAAACAGTCAGGGGCTATATAGCCCAGTCAGATGCTAGATAGATTTATAGGAATTTTTGCCAAACCTCCAACCTGATTTCCATTAAGGTTGAATTATAGCTCTACAAGCAGTGGACAAGGGTACTTTTTTTTTTGTTCACATGTGTTAGTTCCTATAGCTGTGTAAAGTCATGTACATATGTAGCACATGGAAGTAGAAGTAAGATTGTCTAAAGGGAACAAAGAGGAATGAAGAGGGCCTGGATACACTCAGTGAGGAAGCCTGCCAGGGGTCATGGAGTGGCACATTTAGCAGAAGTTAAGTGAAACTCTCTATGGAAATAGTGAGTTATTTCTAAAACCTAAATAATTATGTATTTTATTAGAAGAGGAGGAGAGAATGAGAGAGACACCTGGGGCCAGAAGCCAAGCAGCCACCAGACAGACAGACAGACAGAGAGAAGGAGTGAAAGTAAGATATGTGGAAGGAAGGAAGGTAAAAAGCACTGAGGCAAAAGGTAGATAAAGAAAAAACAGTTTAAAAGTTAAAAGAGCTAGCCAGGGATGAGCCTAAGCTAGGCTGAGCATTTAAAACTACTACATCTCTGTGTCATGATTTTTGGAGCTGGTTGGTGGTCCAAAAGAAACAGCTTGGTACATTTGGCATTCCAATGTGAGGCCTTAATTTCCACATAGAGCCTAGTAAACAGAGAGATAGAGAGATAGAGAGAGAGAGAGAGATGCTCATTTAAGAAGCTCTGCCATACAGCAGAGCACTTCAACAGCCACTGTGTTAAGTAGAAACAGAAAGCTAAGTAAAAACAACTGCCTCAGTGCAGGGCACACACTTCCTAGGGTTGAGGGGGGATTGAGTGCAGTCCCTGATCAAATACTTCTGAACTAATCAGCAGGCTTAAGACTTGGCTCTCACAGACCTGAGGCAGTGAAGGAGCCAACCTCCAAAGTCACAGTTGAGGACTCAGTGATACTTAGCAGTTTAAGATTTTGCTCATGCAGAAAAAAAAAAAAAAAAAAAGGGCTAGAGATACTCAATGAATCAGGTTCAGGTAGGGAAAGAACCCTCTAAACAGGTTACAGTGTATTTAAAAGCATAAGTAGGCTTAAGAAAGAAAAGAAAATGGGTATAGATAGTCATAGAAAAACAAATAGCTTATAAATAATAAAAAGTAAGCTCTGTAGGGATAGGAAATATACAGCCTTGTTCTTTATTGAAGAGCTTTTTATAATATGTCAAGGGGAGAGGCCAAAGACCTCCACCTTGCAAGATAAAAGCACACCATACAGCCAAGTCTAGACCCTTCCAAACCCCTGGTAAACAGGCCTGTGGCCAAATCATCTCCTTACGGAGCCCTACTGGGTAAAGCAAGCTCAAATTCTCTGACCCTGAATAAGTTCTCACTAGGAAGCCTCTGTGGGCCCCCACATTATAGCTAGTTCTGTTAGGACTTGACCATTATTTTAATTTTCTTAGTCTTCTTAAACAGATGTCTTCATCCCCAGGCAACAGGAAGTAGTCTGGAGAACACAACACCCACATTCCTAAGAAGTAGAGTGGGTGGTTTTTTGTTATTAGGTGGGTTATGGATGTTTGTCATCATTTGGTGGGATATATAGAATAAAAAGGCAACCATTAATCCCAAATATTTTACATTGGTATGGATTTTGGTATATTGATACAAATTTAAATTTATTTTTGTTATACCATATGTACATTTCTATTCTTGTTTAAAGTGTTGTCCTTTGGCAGCTCATTTAAAAATGCAATGTATAATTAAGAAATGCATGTTTGTAGTTTGTTGTCTGTAATAATCAAACTTGTAGTCATATTAGGTATGTTTTCAAAGTTAAACAGATGTATTTTAGATAGGTGATCTTCAAACACTTCAAAGACCTACAAGATATAGCAATTAAGATGTTTAATAACCTGACACTTTTCACAACAATGAGACATGTCTGCTCATGGCAGCACAAATCTACTTCATAAACAGATGATGGATATTGAAGAACCTCCATATGGAGTTTGCTTTCATTATGTCAAAGCTAGCCATTTGGGTGAGAAACTGCCCTTCCCTTGACTGCTGATAGTATGCTGTACAAAGTGGATAAACAGGAAACAAAGAAAAGACTGCCAAGCTTTGCCAAAACAAGGCAAGACAGTCCCCCAACATTCTTGCTTCATAGAAAAGTCTGGCAGACATTCTGCAGGACACACAGGAAAGTGACTGCTGAACTTTGACAAGAAGTTCAAAATTCCTGCCATAGAAGAGCCTGCCAGATATTTTAGGCCTATAAGCCAAAGATGGACGCCCCAGTGTTACAGAGGAACTTTGTATGACTGTTCAGGCAACCAGATGTCTCTGTTGATTCTATAGTTTTGGAAGTGGCTTTCACTGCACTTTCACTTTACTTGGATAATATATCCTTCTGGGGTCTTTGATGAAGTTGAAGACGACATAGTTGCAGTTTTTCTTAGTTTTGACAGAAGGTAAATTAGGTACAGACTTTTGGACACACCAAGATAGGAAACAATGGATTTATTTTCTCTGAATTTGTCAAATAACAATGTACTGGATATTGTAAATGTAATTATTACTTGATAACTGTTCCTATTGTATATAGTATTACTATGTTAAAGTTAAAACTATTCCTTTTATTAAGACAAAGGGAGAAATGTTATGAAATATTGTTTTAATTTAACAGGGTAATCTCAAATATTATTAAGGACCTGACTTAATAATATTCTTTCCAGGGGTCCAGAAGAGAAACTACAAATGGAGAGAATTATTTTTTGGGAAAAGAATCTAAGTACACCAAGCTCTACTTTATTCCTCTAGGATGAAAAGCCTATCCACACAGCTTCAGTTCTGTTCTCATGCCTAGCTCCTTTCTTGCCTGATTTCTCTCTACATTTATCTGCTGTCCCCTCTAAGTTCTGTCTTAATTCTCTCATCTTAGTTCTGCCCCATCTTGGTCTTTCTCATCTCGTTCTTCCCCATCTGGCTCTTCCTCATCTTCCATCTCATTCTGCTAGTTCTCCATCTAGTTCTCCAGTCAAATCCTCCCTCAGTCTCTGAGGTTTACGGTTATAAACCCATGCAATAGCAGTGCTCTAGTTCAAGCAAGGTCACCAGGCTTGAACTCTTACAGGGTCATAAAGGCAGACAAGAGTTTTCCTCAGGCAGTGACCGGCAGGCTTTCTTTTTCAACACAAAGGGGGAGTGGTAAAGGAGAATGTCAACTATGAGCTAAAATCAGTTAATATATCAGAAAAAGGGAATTTATGTGCTCAAACTACATTCCTAGAGGGGGTTAGGTAAATGTTAGGAGTCTATAATGTTAATATAAATACCAATAAGGCTGTACAAGAAAGGGGGGTCTGAGCTTAGTTAATTTAATTCAGGAGATTGTTTGGCCTTGGATGCTTGATAGGCATTTCAGATAAAATACACTGTTATGAGTTCTTGGAAGTGTACAAAGCATACAAGGAAATCATTGCAGGAATTGGCTAACATATATACAAAAAGCTAAAATATCATCAAGACTTCTTAAGCTATGACTTGACTTTCAGGAAAGTCCTTGACTTTTCCAAGTAGTAGCTTTTGTGATAGTAGCTGAATTCCATTACATTTTCCTGCTTGCAGCAGGGTAAAAATGTGTTACATTTGTTTATGCTGAGGAATATCACTTGTGTTACTTTTGTTTATGCTGCATCTGTTTAATTATGTAAAGATGTGTGGCATTTGTTTCACCTTGCCTGCCTAAGGTACCTGATTAGTCTAAGAAAGGGTTGAATAGCCAATAGCTAGGCAGAGGAAGGATAGGCAGAGCTTGATGTTAGAGATAATAAGGAGGAGGAGAAATCTTGACTCAAGAATAATGAGAAAAGGAGGAGGAGAGAAGGAGGGAGTTACCGGGGGCCAGAAGCCAAGCCCCCAGCCACCAGCCAGACATAGAGAAGCAGTGAAAGTAAAATATGTAGAAGTAAGAAAGGTCATAAGCCCAGAGACAAAAGGTAGATAAAGAGAAACAGGTTAATTTAAGTTAAAAAGAGCTAGCCAGAAATGAGCCTAAGCTAGGCCGAGCACTTAAAACTAATGAAAAGTCTCTGTGTCACAATTAGGGAGTTGGTTGGTGGCCTTAAGAAAAAGCCTGGTACAAGGCAGCTTGACAATATATCTTATTCAACAAAATAAAAAATCTAGTGCCAATGACCATCAAGTCCACAGTACCAGGTGTGAACTCCTTCCTAGAAATTGGACCTTAGATCCAATCAGATATCAATGGATTATGTCCATAACAGTCATGCCACTACTTAATCAGCAAGCAACTTGCCTGACAAATTGATATTATAGAATGCAAGATCTGAAGCTAAAGAAGACCATTGCTGATCTTTCACTCCCATCAACTTCTGTTACTATGAAATATAATTAGCAGGGAGGAAGCTTGCAGCATACTTCCAGATTGATTTATGTCCCCCAGCCAAACTGTGTGACTATCACTTAAATTCTGACAAATAATTCATACTGTGTAGTGAGATATGAGTTTAAAGACAGAGTATATTTTTTAAAAGATATTTCACTAACAATATACCTTTCAATTCAACAGAGAGAATCCAACTCATCTCTCCAGGGATGAGCTCTTGTATGGGTTGTTCAATTTCAAGTGGATCATCCCTGGACATGTACAAAGGAACAATACTAAATGGACTCAATATATATACATATACATGTTAAAATAATAATTAAAGAAGATACCATAAATTTGAGAGGTAAGGAGGGTAAGGGAGGAATTGGAGGTTGGAGAAGGAGGTAAGGGGTGATGTAGATATAGTGCTCACACATGAAGTTCTCAAAACTAAACTAAAATAATTTCTCATAATGAACTCAGCAGGAATTAACACAAAAGAATGCATGCTTTACCCAGGGCACTACTGTGGAAGAGAGGAACCCATGAGAAAAGGACCCCAAAATGTACCCCCTGGCTTTCCTGTCATTGCATCTTTCTCAAACCACTGGAATATTCAGGGTAATGAAAAGGAATGTTCATCTTTCCTCTCCCAGAATGTGAGAATGTTGTCAGCTCACTGGCTCAGCCAATCACCTCAATTTGATTCAGTGTCCATGTGATGACTAATCTTGGTTGTCGACTTGACACACCTGGGAAGAAAGAATTTCAGTTGAAGTATTGTCTCCTTTAGATTTGCCTGTGTGCACATCTGTATGGGACTGTATTGATTGATGTTGGAGGGTCCAGCCCACTGTGGGTGGGCAGAGCCTCCTTTGGGTAGGTGGTCCTGGGCTATATGTGAGACTAACTGAACAAGAACATGGGAACAAGACAACAAGCCCCTTTCCTCTGTGGTTTCTGCTTCAGTTCCTGCCTCTAGCTTCCTGCCCTGCGTTCCCGCCTTGTCTTCCCTCTCTGATGGACTGTGTAACCTATAAGCACAAGAAACCCTTTCTTCCCCCAAGTTGCCTTTGGTCATAGTGTTTAGCAGAACACCAGAACACAGACTAGGACACTCATAGTGGATGTGTTGCTTCCTGTCTGGAAACCATTCTTATGCTATTTTCCTCAGTGACGTCCAAATTAAGTTAGAAACTAATTTGTTCCTTGTTAGAAGTCCAATGAAGAAACATGTTGCTGAGTTATAAAGTCAGGAAGTCTAAATGTGAATGTTGGAAACAGTTGCTCTGTCTAAAGCCTCATCTTCCAGAATGAGTCCTGACTCGACCTCTGCCTGACAGAATGGGAGGATTAGATGGTCTCCCTACCCTAGGGGAGTATAGAGAAGCAAATGAGAGGGAGAATGTGGAAACGCTTCTGCTTGCTTTCTGCCTTGTAACTGAAAGACCATAATGCACTTTTAGAAGAAGGAATCAAGCTTTTCAAAATTATAGGTATCTTTCTGGTGTCACAAATCAAGAAAATGACTGAAATAAACTTGAAACTTTTTTTTTTTTTTGGTTAAGTTCAGTGCAAGGGGGAAGGAGAAACAAGGAGGGGAGGATTATCTGATTTCCTAGTAACCTAAAGGATGCAGCCATAGCTAGAGGAGAGCAATGTGCTCAGAAATGAATGGCAGAATGGGAGCCTGTTGTTTGCAAAGTTGTAAAGATCAATGGAGAAAAGAGATTCTTTTCGACCAATACTAAGAGTTGACTATCCATTTAGGAAGGAGAGGACTGGTGACATTTTACATATTTTACAAGTGAAATGCAATATAGACTACTCTGCATAGTCACCTGGCAGTCTCCTGGTGTTAAGTACATATGGTTCCTACTAGACCTAACATGTTCATGCCTGTAAAAGCAAAACTCTCCACACAGAGTTCTACACATAAGTGCTTCCATGCTCTATTCATAAGTGCCCAAGCAACTAAGTTGTCCTCCAATAACATACAGGATTAACTAATTGTGGTGCATTCATACAACACAGTGGTGCTCAGCATGAAAAGAAGGAAGGCTTCATTTACACAACAATATGAATAATTAATTGTGAGTGTGAAGTTAAAGAATCCAGACCAGGATGTATTATTGTATGATTCTATACACATGACTCCCTGAAAAACAATAAAGAGACAAAAAACATGAGCAGTTGTCAGGATTTGGGGGAGAGAAGGATTATGGAAAGGAAGGTTGCCCATGGCAAGTTCTGAGAAGATAGATGTGCTCCACAGGGTATTTTGCTGTGATATTTACAAATGGTAGGCATTTGCTAAATTCCACAGAATGGATAGCAAAGTATAAACTTTATTGCATCTAAAATGGATGGAGTAGGAAATAAAGGTTTTCATAACTCTTGAAACTTACTATCCTTATCTGTGGAGTCAATTATTGTCTTACTTTGCTTTCTATTGTTTGATAAAGGCCATAAACAAAAGAAGCTTGGAGAGGAAAGGCTTTCTTTGGCTTATATGTCCTAATTATAGCCCATCACTAAGAGAACTGGACACAGGAACTCAAGAAAGGTGGGAACTGAAGCAAAGACCATGATAGAATGCTGCTTACTGCCTTGTTTGTCAGGCTCACATTTAGCTTCCAGGACCACCTGCCCAGGGATAGCAACTCCCCCCTCCAAGTCTCTCTCAGTCCTTCTGTATTAATCCTTAATCAATAAAATGGTGCACACACTTGCCTGTAGGCCTGTCAGATGGAGGGATTTTCTCAACTGAGGGTCCCTCTTCTCAAATGACCCCAGCTTGTGTCAAGTTGCCAACAAAACAAAAACAAACTAACCAGCATATTTGCTATGAATTTCAGCACCAAATTATTATGTGGATGTTCTAAAAAAGAAGAAAAACCATGCTTACACTGAGACATGATGCTACTTACCTCTAAATCTTGGTGCCCAGGAGGTTGAAGTGGGAGGATGGAGTTGGAAGCCAGCCTGGGTCACATAGTAAGTTTGAGCTGTCCCCAAAAATAAAATTAATAAATCCAGTCTCAAAAACACTTTACATAATTTAAACCATTCACTATTATAACAAGTGTAATCAAAATCTCTCACTGTTGTTCTTCACTTCAACTGGAAGAGAATTGAACATTTGTTCAATGTATCTGTAGTGTATGTGGTACTGGCCCATTAGCCACTAAGCTACTGTGTAAGGTTTTCAAATTGACTGTGGGGTCAATTCCTTGATTATGTTCAACTAGCCCCTATTTTACTTACAAATGTCCCTCAAAGACAAACACTGATTGTCGAATACTGGTAGAATTTCTCTTTACTTACGCTGCTGTTTACCTCTTAATGTGCTTAGCTCAACCTTAGCATGATTTGCAGAGAAGCAATGTACAGGGTTTGGTAGCATGCAGAGCTGTAAGACCACTGCTGCAGATCTTGGAATTTTGCCCTGGCTGATAAGCAAGGACCATGTGACTTTGCAAAACCATGTGTTGATGGAGTACTGAGGGAAAAAGAAGAAAGATGCTACATAAGTTCATTTTGCTTTGCCTGTTTGTTCCTTACAAGAATACAGATTAGAAGTTTGGAGGTAGCTAAACGTGAGCACTAGAGTTGAATATTTAAGTAAATAACTACATGGTGGATTATAAGATTCTGATTTCTCATTAGCAAGTAAAGAAGTTAAAATTAAGCATTAAAGCTTCAGTGAAGGGCAGGTGTTAGAAATATCAGTAGAAATTCACACTGTAGTGTACTGTCCTGCCTGGCCCATGGTCAGGACAAATCTCTCTCACCCGCCAGACCCAGTGGCTCAGACCCAACCAATTAAACACACAGAGACTTACATTGCTTACAAACTGTATGGCCATGGCAGGATTTTTGTTAACTGTTTTATATCTTAAATTAACCCATTTTTATTAGTCTATAAGTTGCCACGTGGCTTGTGGCTTACTATCTTACATCTCACTTGTCATAGTGGTGGCAGCTGACAGTGTCTCTCCACTTCAGCCTTTCACTTTCCAGAATTCTCTTCTCTGCTTGTCCTGCCTGTACTTCCTGCCTGGCTACTGGCCAATCAGTATTTTATTTACACAGTGATATCCACAACACTGTAGAGTTACTGTTGTTTTAATGCCCTTACACATTTATATATAACAACAGCACTATGGACCTACATGCTACATTAAATACTTGACATTAGTATTGTTAATAGACATATTATATTAGAGAAATATAGAAATCCCCCCTCCCTCTCCCCTCCCTGTCTTTTTCTCTCTGCCCCCTCTTCTCTCATTCTGGGGATAGAAGCTGGAGCCTTGCATGTACCTTGCTAGCCCTTCATTACTGTTTTTCAGCAGTTTCTTAGTTTCCCATGATGTATTTGTGCAAATAGGATACTTGAGTGTGAGTAAACTGATCAGTTCCATACACATTCTCTCTGGTGTCTCGGGATTAAGTTCAGAGCATAAAGTCACAGAGTCAGCATTTGCACACTGTCAACCTCAGCAGTGTCTTTAGGAGACTGGGGTCTTCCTTCAGGAAGAACCCATGTGGAGACCATTCTCCCTCAACTCACCTGGTGGAAACCAGGGAATGCACATGGTCTCATGAATAACTCTTGTTCCAGTTGGTGATTTTCAACTTTGACTGACTTAACATGTCAAGGAGATATACTTTGTGTATTTTCTGATGTTCCTAAATGTCTCTATAGTCGGTACCACCTCTCCCACAGAGAAGGAATTAGTCTTAGTTGGGTGACCTCATCCAGCCTGATGGTACATTGGCAAGCAAGGAGTGTGTGTTTGGCAAATCTCTCCATTTTCTCACATGAAACCACATCAGGACTTCAAGTCAGCCACCCTATGTTGCCTTTGAAAGTGAAGCTGGTATTCCCTGTACAGAGAGGCATCCAACAAGCCTCCATCAGGAAGGCATTTAGAAGACACACACCAGATCAGAGTTAAATCTTCACAGTTCCTATGAATACCCGGATGGTGCACCTACTTGCTTTGGCATCTCTCAATAAACCATAGTCCACTGGTTAGACAGAAAATGGGCTTTAAGTTGTAATTAGAGATTCTTATTTTTAATGCTTAGCTGCTCGTAAGCTTCTCAAATACAGCTTCTACATACAAATGTGATAAATAAATACATTTTTGTATGATAATAATTAGCAATTCACAAAAAGGGGGCATATTCTTTCATGCATCTAGAGATAGCCAGAAAGATGATCACTATCTTTATACCTTCCTTAGGGCTAACTGATAAGAAATAAACACTTTCAAATGAGAGTTTGCTATGAAACTCTAGGTCTCTATGGTCTTAGTCTATGAAATGTTTGCATACGGACAATATATTTCTTTAATTATAGTTGTGAAGCCCTATCTTTGGTAAGAAAAACAAAACACACAACCCTCATCCCCCCTCCCCAGCACCATTACTTTAAAGTCTTTGTGCTTCTATGAGTCCCCTGCAGGTTTCAACAAAACCACAAGTAATGGTCATGTTGATTGACAAATATCCCATCAGGACCAGCCAAGCTCCCCACCCTGCCAACGGTGTGTCTAGCTGTGGTGATGAGTTACTCAGAAACATTCTCCAAGCTTTACCAGTTCTCGGGATTTCCCCCCAGGAACTTTGAGAGCAGGTGAACTAGTAGGGTGTGACAGTCTGTCAGCACAGATGACTCAGCGTTAAATCACCTGCCCTGACGTAATCCTCTGACTTCTGAGAGGTCCTCTAAATTATGTATGCCTCTAAGGGAGCAATCCCAGAAGACACTCCTGACCTAACATGTCAGCAGGATACATGGCAATCAAGGCCCTGTGTTCTGTTTGCAGGTTTGTGGGGAGTGCTTATGGACTAGGCATGATGTGAAAAAGTGTTCTGGATTTCTTTAAAAAACAAAAAACAAAAACAGAAACAAAAACAAAACAAAGACTGTTCCTTGGAGACTTGACCATCTAGAGAAGAAAAATCTCCAAACAATTATCATGTATCGCAAACACTAAATTCGTATCTCCAATGGAATGGACACAAAAGGGTCAGATAATGAATGATGCATAGAGAACAGATGGAAAGAAAACAAGATCAGGTATAGTAGGTTGAATGAGAATGGTCACCACAGGCTCAGCTGTTTGAACACTTGGTGGTGCTATTGGGGGAGGTTCAGAAGATGCATGCAGCCTTGTTGGAGAAAGGATGTAACTCAGGGTAGGCTTTGAGAGTTTAATGACTCTGCCTGTTCCAGTTTCTCTCTCCCTTTCCTTCTCTTTCTCCCTTCCCTTCTTTTCCCTCAGCCTCACTTCACCTGTGGCTTAAGATGTGAGTGCTCAGCTCCTTGATCCAGCTTGTCAAGGCTGTTCCTTGCTACCTCGCCTGAGCTCCATGGACTCTTATCCATCTAGAACTGTAAATGCTCTCTTCCTTGAGTTGCCTTTGATCATGGTATTTTATTAAAGCATAAGCAAAGTGACTAATACATTATGAATATTTACAAGTGGGGCTAAAACTGGATCTGATTACTCAGGAAGGCTATATTTTAAGTAGATATGGGGAATGAAAGAGGTTACTGGAATCAGTAGAGAATCAACATACTAAAAATTCTAAAAAGCTTCTGGGGAGATTCAGGTCACAGTGAAGATATGTAATGGAGGTCCTAGTGGAGGGCTGTCTTAGGTAATCTTTCAAAAATTGTTTCTCATTCATCCTCTGGGGATTGCTCCCTAATGACTTACATATCCAACTAACATTATATTGGCAAAGTTATACTGTGTACATGAGGGCTTTGTTCTGCTCCAGACTCTCTATGGTCCTCTCAGATAGTGATTTGATGAAGCAACTGCTGTACTAGAGGAGCTTACATCCTGTAGTGTAGTCAAGGGCCATCAGAAATGAATCTCAGACCCAGGGTGCTGCCTGGGATGCAGACACTTCTCTGGGATGCCCTCTTACAACATCAGCTCTGTGGGTGACATTGAGTGGGTATCTCAATATCCTTGTGGGCTCTAGACTGAAGCTATACTAGGAATTGAGGAATTTCCCCAAGGGAAGGTTTTCCTGTGTTAAAAAAAGGAAAAGTCATAGATTGAAATGAATTGTTCACATACAAATAACCTGGTTAAACTGTACCTGGATTCCAGATGCACCACAGTCTTAAGATAATACAACTATGCTGTTCTAGATTGCAGAATTTTGTATGGATTTACCATTAGCAATATAAAAGACAGGAAAAATTAATGGGCCTGAATTCATTCAACAGATTATCAAATAATGAGATTTTGTGTGTGCATGTATATGTGGTGTGTGTGTGTGTGTGTGTGTGTGTGTGTGTATGTGATAGACAAAAGAGCTTAGATTATTCATAGGTAGTGAAGTAAAAACATAAGATGTTTCTTACTGTTGTTTTTTAATTGGGCAAACATATTTGTATAACTGTATTATTTATAATATAATATTGTGATGTATGCATATAGTGAGGGATGTTTGAGTCAAGATGATTAAAATATCAATCATCTTGCTTTGGTACTGAGTTCTGAGTAGCAAAGTATAATGCCTCATCAGCATTGTACAAAAGTCTTTAATTTAATACTAATTTTAAAAAATATTAGTTAGCAAACATGCTCTGAGTCCTATGCTGCATCTTTATAAGAATATCTAGATCTTCCCCAGAGAATCACAGGCTCAAGAAGCATTGAGCAGTGTCTGAGGTCATCCAGGAAGAAAACAGGAAGTGAGGTCTACACAGTGGGCTAAACCCTGGTGAGAGAGATGCAAATAAACTTTTAGGATTGATGCAACACTCCTCTGTCAAGTAGAGTAATTTTCCATCTTGTCTATATCCTCTGATGGTAGAGATGGCATATGCTGATGGTGTTGCTCTCCTAACCGTTTCTCTATTACTAGGTGAACCTTGAAAGTATTTATTTGTCTTTGTCTGAGGAACAATAAGGCAGGGAGGGGTTAACTGCTAGGCTTCTTTTGTGTAACACACGATCCTGGAGTGTCCTGCACTGGGTATCTCCTGTGGTGGTTGTGTGTATCTGTCAGAGATGAACAGGCCAGGAGCCTTCCCTTCAGAAATGCACTTGTGAGTGAGAAGAAAACCAAGAGCCGGGGAGAGAGTCAACACTGGTCCTGAGAGTTAGGCTGTAGTTTATTCTGGAAAACCTCAGTCTGCTGAGTATGAGGGAAACACCATGGCTGTAGGGAAGTGGAGTAACGACCTGCTTAGCTGTGTACAAGTCAATGAGTAATGGCAGGAACCACATTCTCAAGACCACACTGGGGCAGCCTTCATACTTCTCCTAACTAAGCATGAGACCCAGTTTCATGATGTGTGTTAGAATAAAACTTACAAGAAAATACACCTCCATTGAAATTACATGTCCAAACTAACCAGATTCAAAGAACATCCATCTCAATGAACTTCTAGCCAGTTCAAATAGCCATTTGGAATTGAAACTGGGTAACTTTACATTGGATTTTATACTTTCATTTTCAAATGTATTTTTATGCACATACCAAACACTGAAAATGAAAAGCCTATGACAGTGTTAGAACTAGAAAATCCACTAGCTTTTTATCTTCTTTTGTATCTGATGTCCATTACCCACCTTCAGGTAAAATACATGGTCACATGTTCAGAATAATAGTCACTTTTTCAGAAAACAGTGGGAGGGAAGCATGTCTATAACATCTATGACAGTCCATGAAAATATTAGCAACAATGAAACATGTGGACATGAGCTGGCAGAGGAACAATACTGAGGAATTGTTTAAATGTTTGCTAAAGCATCATATAGACTGGATCACACACACCTATTCACATATGTATTTAGATTTGCTTGTAGTTTTATTTGTGTGTGTGTGTGTGTGTGTGTGTGTGTGTGTGTGTGTGTGTGTGTGTGTGTCTGTGTGGGTGTATGTAATATATGTGTGTGAGGCCCTCAGCGGCCAGAAGATGGTGTGTTGGGTCACTTGAAATTGTGAGCCAGTGGAAAATAGGTGCTGAGAACATAACTCTGGCTCTCTGGAAGAGCAGAAAGGGCTCTTCAGCCCCCTCTCCAAAATATTTTTTAGTATGAAAAAAGAGCAAGAGTCAGTGGCAGATAAGAATAAGGCTAAGTCATGGTAAAGGTAAAGCTAGAATAGATTAGAATGTCAAATAAATAGAACTGTCTGAGGATGTATGTGTAAAGACAGTCCATCAAGAATTGCAAATAGAGCTTTGGTAATTCTCTAGGCAAGAGGACTGTGAATTTAATGTCAGCTGAAGACTGACAATTATGGGTATCTACATTATGAAATACTTCAGATATCACGGTGAGCCCAAATCAAATGGGTGCATCTATATTGCAATAGTTCCTACATCTATGGCTCAGGGAATATTTAGGAAGAAGGGTCAGAAAGATCATAAGAGCCAGAATACTAGGAAGTCTGCTGTGAAATGATCTCACCTAGAAATGGCTTCATAAACAAGACCAGAACAATGGGGATGTCAAATGAAGAGCTGGTGCAGAAAGGAGCAAAATCTCAAGGGGGTCCAGCCCCTAGACAGCTATCGGCAACCAATGACTGCTGAGAGAATTCTATTCCAAATGAAGACATATTGTTAAAATACATCCCATAATAAATATCATCCCTCCCTGTCACTCCTTACAAACCAAAACATGACATTTTGCACTGTGTGGCTAAGACCTGCTGCATCATTCTTTTCTAGAGGAAGCCACTGCTCTCAACTGATGTGTGTGTGTGTGTGTGTGTGTGTGTGTGTGTGTGTCTGTCTGTCTGTCTGTCTGTCTGTGTTCTATGTGAGTCCTCACACAGGGTCAGTAGGCAGGGCTTACAGGTGGAGGGCGTCCAGCTGTGGTGCAGGAAACCTGCAGCCTGCCCTGTAGACATGGTTAGCAGCCAAGTCTGGAGAGGGATGCAGACATGCAGTACACATGAATCTATGAACACAAGCTAATGTTTTGCATGCTTTTATATTTATTCAATAATGTGATCTCCATACGTTTTTATAAGTTTTGTTTTTCTGTCATTTTTCTTTCCATCCTGAGGTCCACATATTCTTTCAGCTTACTGTATGAATCATTTTCTAACTTCTTCCTATTCTTCTCATGGTTTTCGTTCCATTTCAAATGTAACCATTTCAAAATATATGGATTTTGAGGACACTAATTTTTCCTGCTTATAGTGTTCCCAGAAGGAAAGCATGCCCATTTGCTAAACTTTTCTTCAGATACTGTGCTGGGATAGTGTTGGTGAGTGAAACTTCTGGGTTGCATCAAAGGTGTATTTTCTTACTCAATGAGTTCTATTATACTCTTCTGCAGCTTCCAGAATGGGCTGCAGTGTTACTATTTCCTTGCTTTGTGTTAGAGCCGCCTCTTTTGCAGAATTTCTTACTTTGGCTTTTGTGTTATGAAGTAGTGTCACATGAGGTCAGAATTCCTGCTTCTGAATTATTACCAAGATTAGTCATATGAGTAGAAGAGGCTGCTTTCCCTCTGTTCTGGGCACATGGAGGGCTGCACTCTGGACCTCTGTTTTCACCCACTGTGGGTGGAGACACTGGAGACTGCTGTCACTATCAGGAGTGCTGTGAACACCTCACCTGTGCCTTCGTTTCCACCTTGAAATGAAGAAGCTCCATGTGCTGGTATCTTACGACCCACGATGACATCGTATGTTGCTTTTAGTAATTACTAGAGAAAGCACCTTTGTGGCATGGAGTATAACAGCTCAGTGTGTTTCCGCCTGAATTTTTAGGGTAGTGAGTCACGTGAAGAGACTGTTCTGGAATCAACCTTACATTCCCAGCAAGAACTCAACTTGCATCTTTCTTTTTAATGTTTGTGGCTGGGATTTCCACAATTCTGTTAGGATATTTATCCTCATTCCCATAAATAATTTTCATCTGGAGTTTGTCTTTTTACATACCTAAATTTGGAGCTTGTGTTATTATTGCTTCATTTTTAAAATTACTAAAATTTCTTGTTTTCCATTCTCTTCAGAAGGCTTATAAGATTACATGTCTATATCCCCCTGCTATTCACAAATCAACTAATCAACAATGCAAGCCTCATTGTTTTGCATAGATATCTTAGGATTTAATTTAGTTAACATCAGCGTGGCCAAGGGTCTATGGCAGTTTAATGTGTCTTTTAATGAGTTTTTGAAAATGGTGCTTTTTCAGGGAAATTGTCTAATTTATTTGTTTAAAATGCATTAATGGCTGCCATTAGTTTAAAGAAGAAAGCAGAATAGTTTTCCTCCACATTCCTCCCTGCCAAATGCAATGGTGTCACTACACATTTCATACACATATCAAAACATCACACTAGACCCGCAAATTTGTACAACTACTATGTTGTTAGGGACCAAGATTTCAGGAACCAAACATGAACCGTGGAAAGTACTATCTAAGCCAGAGAACAAGTCATAAGCCCACTGTCCTTCCCCAGAGCAGTAACACCTGTTTACTAACCAGAGGCTCCCAAAGATAAGAACATTCCACAGTCAGGTGCCATGGCAACCAAATGTAAAGAGCATTCCATGGTCAGGTAGCCTAGCAACAGAACAAATGGCCCCTGACCAGTCACCTTAGCCGACTTCCTGCAGTTGCACAACCTGCACATCTCCCACATTCTGCATGCCTTCCACGTCCCTTCCCCTTCCCTCCTTCCTGCCCCTTCCCCTCTTATGCTATATAAGCCATGCAGCAGAAAATAAAGATTGGTGGCTTGATCAGAATACTGTCTTGCTGTCCTCTCTTGTGTCCTCTGTTCTCTCATTCGCTCCCACAGGTGGGTCGCCCTTGTTGAAACCCCACTGGCCAGGGCTCTATGTCAATTAAAAACAGAATAAAGTTAACTATCTTCATTCACGCAATTGTAAACCCTGGCCAGAACACTTATCATTCTCGTGGCCTAAGCAGAGAAATCAGCCACCAGAAGTCAATTATTTTTTGAGCCTGACATCAGCAATCACTCCCAACCTGTGTTTTCAGACCCCAGTTCTGCACAGAAGGCAGCTCTGTCTCTACCCTGACCTTACAATAAACTGAGATTGTTGAAACATCTGCTGAGAGGACCTGACTCACAGCAGCAGCCAGGGACTTTCTTTCCTCCTCTGGTTCTGTTACTGATGATTGTCATCAAGGAAGGCCACGGTAACACCAGGGAAGAGAAGAGAAGGATCCCAACAGAAGGACACAGCCTAGGAAGTTTATTGCCCATCCTGTAGCTCTCTCCTTTAGGTCCAAAAATGAGGGGGCTGTTGGGAAGTATCAGCACAGGGGCCAATCACCAAGAGACTCTTTCTAAATACAGAGACCTGGAGTTATAGGGGGGTATGTCCCAAAGGACCCCATCTCAAACTGGAAAATACTGACATGACCTTTGACACCTAAGTGAACAGCTAAGCAAGTTGGTGCATTCAGAGACAGCATAGTGTTCCAAGTCACTTTCACTGTGGGCTTATGTCACAGCTCGGACCAATGACGGTATGGGTTGCAATTCTCACGTCTCACATGCCCTCTTGGTTCAGCATTTTTCCTCCCTCTCTCTGTTCCTTCTTCCCTTCCCTCTTCCTCCCCTTCCTCTTCCCCTTCTGCTTCTCCTCCCTCCTCTTGTATTCCTAGCACTCAAAACAAGGGCCTCCTGCATGCTGAGTCAATGCCCCTCCACTAAGCTGCATCCCAACTCTCTGCTTTCCCACTGTGCTCTCCACAAACTTAGTCATTGCGATCACTGGTGACTTTATTTATGTAGAAAACTTGGATAAAGTTCTGACATAGGTATACTCACCTCTAGAATAAATGAAAATATTCTGTTCTGCTTTCCTGAAAGAACAGCAGCAGTGTGTAGGAGTGTGCTCTGAGCCAAACTACCACCATGTTCATGAGGTCAGCTGTGGCTGCTTGCAGAAGATCATCTCAACTAGGCTTGTCAACTGTTAGTGTTCCCTTAGCACAAAGGAGGGCTGAGGGAGGTGTCATGGGACCCTCACCTGTGTATGCAGCCACTCCTCCCAACCAGTTGCATGCAGTTCTTCTCTGGCTACACAGGGCCACCTTGGAGAGAGGCTAGAGTATATAGGTGGAGAAAGTCTAGGGAACAGGTCTCCTTGTACACTGTTATAGGGAATCCATTATCCATTCTGGGTCACTGCTTTAGAGACACCCATGACTGTAACCACTCACCCACACTCTCTAAGTAACTTAATAAACTCATTAGTTCCCCAGGATGAACTTTGGTAGAATCCAGCTTTCACTTGCCATTGGGACCTTATGAGGAAGAGGATAGATACTGTCTCATCTCCCAACCAGGGGGACAATACTGAGGACATGTGGTTTCTTACACATATGCTCACATACATATGCAAAATCATTTTGGTATGTGTTTTCTGGTCTCTTTTTTGTGCTACGTGTGAAATCTTCATTCACCTCTTCTGGAAGGCATCATTGCACTTCTATAAATCTCCTGTGACCAATACTGTTACTGAATGTTCTGAGGCCGTGATCACATGCTGCTCCATACATACCACAACACAAGATTGACACATAGCCAAAGGATTTATTAGAAACACAAGTAAGTTTGTATCAACTTGCCTCTAATTGATTATAATTGGACCATGCATTTTAATGTACTTATTCAGGTACAAGAAATGTTGAAACAAGCACACTTGCACTCTAAGTTGCCATATATGGAATTTTTGCTGGAAAGCTCAAAGTGGAATATAAACAAGAGAGAGAGAAATGAAAGGAGGGAGAGAAAGAGGAGTATGGAGGGAGAAGTGTGGGAGGCACAGAAGGAGGGTGGGAGGGATGGAAGGATGAGTGAAAGAAGGGGAGGAGGGAGATGGGGGAGCACATTGCTTTTATGTGAGATTACTGGGTGTTAACTTTTAGCTCACTTGGCAATGAACAACTGATAGTACCTAGTCTGCAACATCCAGAGCATCTCTTTCCTTCTTGCCTCTGAGTTGATTTAATCCAAGCTGACAAGCACTGTACTTCCCTTCCTTGACTTTTGCAAACACCTATGCATAAAGAAGTTACAGTGGTCTATTCCCCTATAGGACCTGATCCTCTAATATCTTTCTAAAGCCAGATCTTTGAAGAAGACTGGACATCTAAAAGTGGGGACCACCTGTGCTTTGGAGGGTCATTTTGGTAGAACAACACTGGCACCTAGTGGCATGTGTCCCCAAAGGAAATGTCACTGGATGCAGACTCATGCAAGAGTGCAAAGCCAAATAGATACATCACCCAGACTTCAGGCCTTGGTGGACTGCATTGATAGGATGCGTTTTAATTGCACAAGTTCTCAAAATGGTATAAGAGCAGCACATATACTACACTGCCTCATAAGAACACAAATACCAGTTTATAAATATTAGCTTTTGCAGAGTGATTGATCATAGAAAATAGCCCAATGACTCCATCAATGGTCAAAGTCATCCTGTCTAATATGCTCAAAAACAGGACAAGACACACTCAAAATCAAGCAAGCAACATCTATTCACCATCTTAGAGAAAAGTATGATCTAATTGAACAGAAGGGACATTCATTTCTTCATCCACATGTTTAGAAGTATAAACCATAGCTGGTAAGGTGACTCAGGAGGCTAAGACACTTTACAAGCCTGGTGACCTGAGTTTGATCCCCAGAACCCACATGAAGGTGACTAGAAAGAACCAACTCCATAAAGCTGTTTTCTGACCTCCACACATACAGTGTGGCCTGCTTGCCCAAGATATGTGTACTTCCCTCATACACACACACACACACACACACACACACACACACACACACACACACAATGTGCACACACACACACACACATATACACACACAATTATCAATACAAACTAAAAAGTGGAAATGTGAATGATTCCCTGGTTTCAAGGTGAGGTGCCTTAGCTGGGAAAGAAGCAGACCAGCTGGTCATATGCAGTCCCCTAGCAGAAGTGAGTCAAACATCATGCCTCTATCCTTAAGAGGCAAGCATACAGCTGTGGGTAAGAAATGCAGAAACAACCCTCTGAATGTCAGGGAGAAACCTCTGTTGGGTTGCAAATGGTTAATCGAACTGATTCATGTAAGTTATTTCATTCATGCAACCCCAGCACTAGAGAGGCTGAAGCAGGAGGATTATGAGTTCCAGATCAGCCTGGGATAAATGGAGAATATCAATTAATCTCCCTTATAAACAAACAAAAAACTCCAAACATTCCAAAATTCAAACCAAACCTGCTCAGTGTGGATGGGCATGTGAAAGGGGAGCAAGAATGGAAGCTGTTAGAGAAGTACAGCCTCCAAATCAGAGAATATTAGAGGCTCCTGGAAGGAGCCTAAGGTCACTTCTACCAACTATGATTCGGGAAATGCATGGGAACACCTTGCAGTGGGTGGGAGTGGATGAAGTGGGAAGGGCCCCAGGGTTGGGTAGGAGGTGTGGCAGCCAGCACAAGTATGGTTACCAAGGCACTCCTGAGTCCATCGACCTCTCTATGACCCGCTACAATTTTCCCAGACTCCTCTGCCTTCATGATGACTTCTCCTGCATGGGAAGAGCGACTCCATTTGGGCACTTCTTGTTCTAGGAACAGCAACATCCAACATCTGTCTTGTGATCGGATCCTGTGAATGCAAGTCTGATGACATGAGAAACGGCTCCTAACTTGAGAGAATGTTGTCTGTTTGGGAAGGGTCATGTGCTGTCCTAACAGTGTTTCCTAGAAAGATCAATCTAGTTCTGGGAACAATGATGGGCTGTGGGTAAAAGAGGTTACCCAAGCAAGCTTTGTTCATGAGAGTGAACACCCTGCGCTGTGAAGAATAGGCAGAGAGGGTTCCAGGGAAGCCGTATAAAGATTTCCTGGGTTTTGTGAGTTAGGGGTTGTGGAGCTAGGGGTATAGTGTGAACAGAAGGACAGCTTCTTCTTAAGTAATGGAAATGCAGAAGTCAATTAAACAGTTATAGAGGGCAACCAAGCTAGTAAGGTGATCTGCTGGATGGTCATGACAGTGCTGAGATAGTGGGGGCAAAGCTGTCTTGAAGAGACAGGGAGAAGCCACATCTACTTCTACTGGGTCTAAGAATGGGGCTCCTGTGTCTACACAGAAGAGAGTCCTAGAACTGGGAAAGGCATGGATAGCCTCCTTCTGGAGCAATGATGACATCTTAAGAAAAAGCCAGGTCCTTGATGTTGTCTTTAAACCTCCTGGTAACACATGTCGGGAGCAGATTCATAGAGATTTGGGTGGGAGGCCAGGGATAGCTTTCAATGGAAAGCTGTGTGGTGGTTTCTCATTGCAATTGTACAGTTCCAGGGGACCTTATGTAGTATCCTATTTGGTAGGGACATTAGGGACATGTGTCCTCCTGCTTTTCTCTCCAATCCAGTACTGTATAGTGGATGCTGCTGAGAAGGTGACTCGAGATAACTCAAGGAAGGGGTAGGTTGGGTGGGCTCTGGATGGGGTCTAGGACTGACAGTGCATTGCCATTTTCAGGAGTGGGTCTGTAAGTCTATGAGGGTGCACCTGGCAGATGCCCTGAGAGTTTTGTGTGAACACCCAGGTAAGGAGGTGGTGGGTGTCTGGCACTACCTTCCATTCCATGGCCGACATCTTCATTAATCCTGCCTCTAGAATGCTATTTCCATGTACGAAGTGCTCACAGCTCCCTTGACACACCTCCTCTGTGACTAGCTGTTACACTACCCTCCAACAGCTTTGCTGGTTCCCTTGTCACTCTGGAATTCCCTCTCCATAGAACTTAGAGAGGTCTGGGATAAACATTCTGGGTGATTTGGGTGAGGTTTGTCTGTATAACAAAAGGTGGGTGAGGTCTGCTTCCACAGATAGCAAAAGGGTCACAAGGTCATTAACAATATCCATTCCCAGGCTTCTGGGCAGGGAAACAGGTATTTTATCTTCTCCATTGGGAAGAGGCCTGTGTGTCTAACATCCCTGGTTTACATAGTGATCTGAGGGTATAAAGACCTTTGCCCTCAACATCAAAGGTATTCTTTCTATGAACTTGCTTATTTAGAAACTTTCCATGGATCGAGTCCTCCAGTGGGTTCTCTGTAGCGTCTTTCACCCAGTACTGTGGCTCGAAGGTCCATCAGATCTGTGAAAGCTCTAGTTCACACACTTTTATCCTCTTACAGGATTCCAGTGAGGGGTTCAAAATACTATATTCCCTTGTGTATTCTGCCTTCTGTGGACATGTGGGTTGTTTAAATTGATGGCAGCCTTGAGCATTCATGGAGTACATCTTTTGTTCATAGAAATGGCATTTCCATTGGGAATACAACTAAAGCTAGAGGCTTGAGCACAGAATTTGTGTATATTCAAGCTAAATAGGTAACATACAACTGCCATAGCCATCACATGCGCACCCATGGTATTCATAGCCATGTCTTCAATTCTTGTGTTGTCTGCCTTTTTCATGCTGCATCTTTAGATATGTGTGGTTCTGGGTTGATTTTCTGGGTTGATAAAGGACCTGCACCTATTTAATACATTTATGAGTTCATTGGGCACCCTCCTTTGAAAGGCCATATCAACTGAAGAGAAGTAAGGGTGAGTAGTCAGGAACATGGAACAAACAGAAGATAATTTGGCAGTTGTCTAAACGGACTTCATTCCTCTGGACTTCGACCCTGGCTATGAGGCTAAGTCTATGCTGCTTCTCTTAGTCTACCATCTTATTTCACCACCTCGCCCCTGCACCATTGGTCCACTAAGTTCTAACTGGACACATTGAAATGTCTCAACACTCATACACATCTCTGTGCTTTAATCATGGTTGTTCCTGAACTTCGAATGGTCACTATTGGCAGGGAGTAGGCAAGGCTAAATGAAAGCAGAGCAGCTCTCATAGGATCTTCTAGCCAAAAGGAAGTGAAGGCAGAATTCCAAAGAAAAGCAAGGTGCTTTCTTAGTCTTCCTTGGTCCTCTACCCCAGCTGCCAATTAAGTAATATCTGGAAAAGCACTCAGTTTTTCTTGTTTTCACTGACTTAATATATCTATGCTTGGTGCCCACTTCAATCTCTCAAAAGCAGGCACTCAATGGAAAATTGTGTTCCCTGTCTTTGATTTTACCCTTCCCTCCATCTAAATTTTATTTAAGAAACACATGTTCTTCAGAAGACTCCAAAGACTGCCAGAGAACCTGCTCATACGTGCCCAGTCCTGAACTACTAATTAGCCACACCTGTAATCTCAGCAATTGGAAGGCTATGCAAGAAGAGCACTTGCTCTATGAGTTCAAGGCTGGCCTGAGCTGCCCAAGAAAGGGAGAAGTGGGGGAGAAGAGAAGAAAGAGAAGGAACACACCCATTAATCGTCACCAATTATTTCACCAGAATTAGGTCAAGAATGTCACATTGTGTTTCTTTTAGGTCAGATATTCTGCAGAACATCTTAACATCTTGATGTGTCCGTTCTCCCCAAGCACAATCGATACTGAATCACAGTTATGTTTCTTACGAAAATACTATCTAGCATTACCACTTCTTGCCTCACATCATGAGACTGTGCTGTTCCTTTCTGATGGCTAGTGATACTTTGTGTGCCCCTTGGTTCTGAGAGAATGCAGGCTGTTTTTCCCCAAAACCCATAGGGTGATTTTCAGTGTAAGTTGAAAACCCTTCTTTCAACCAATCACTCCACTTGTGGTCCACAGTTCTGATTTTCAAGATGTATCTTTCTATTATGTTTATCGCCTGACATTCATGTATTAGAGAGGGGTTTCTCCTCCTCTGTTAATTTTCACTGTGGAGTCTACTTTTATAAAACTCAGAATTCCCTTACAGTCATTATTTCTGTTATAATTTCTTATGGGCAGCAGGGGAGCCCACTTCAAGGGCCTCTGTTTCTTTGGGCATTTCCTTCCCTTTCTGTATAGGATGCTTTTGCCTTGACCGGAACTTCTTTCTCCCCAGACACAGGATCAGCCATTTTTCTTCAATCTAAACACTAGGTGTGCTCACTTACTCCAGGCTTCTAGTGCTGATAGATATGATTCAGAAGATGAACTAGGGAAACTGTATGCATACATGAAGTAAATCTCATTCCTAAGTTATTACCACCCCCCTAAGTAAGCATTTTGAGTCTTCCTTGTCTATTATTCCATCAACATGATCCTCAATGACACAATTCTGGAGGGAATCTTAATATTTCCCTGTACGTAGATCTGTTTGCTTTTTCAGTTTATTTCTGTAACTTCTATTTTCTTTTTGGAGCGAGATCTCCCACCAGAGTGGCAGTGGAGTTCGGATGGGCCATCACTGACATATGGAAATGCTTAGAGTAAAAGAAGTGGAATAATGACTGCAGGGGCCAGGGCTTAGTTGACTGTGGAAAGCATTATAGTTGGACAACATCTGCCTGTCTATTGTTCGGGTTTATAACTTGTCTCAAAGGACATTTGCATATATTTCTCTAACAAAGGACCTTTGCATGCATTTCTCCAGCAGAACTGAACTGATGGAATACTGCCATATGGAAAGCATATGATGGGCTGTCATCCCCCACACTGGCAGCCATCAACTGCTGGAGTACATTCTGGTGCTAGTTAAGAAACTGAGCCAGATGAAGGCTAGAGAACACTGTTCCTATCCACTCAGTGAGGGTTTGTGAATGCACAAGTGAATGAATGGTGAATATTAGAAAAGATCAGTGAGTAGCTTCTTTCCTCACTCCAGACTGGAGTCAGTATAATTTAATATCACAATTTGCCTCCCCAAAGGATCATACCTGAGTTTAATCCTATAGGAAAAGAAAACATGGTACAACATAACTAATTTATTTCCAGTGTTCCTCCTGGGTGAACAAGCATTATTTTACTTCCTTTGGGAAGTTTGTCCTGAGATATTCAGCATAGGGTACTTAGCCCCTATCTGTGTCCTGTAAAACTATCCTGAGTTTAACAGGACATTTGCAAGGAATGGGGTTTCATTCTTTGCTTCTTCTGCCACAGATGTTCTTAATGGGATTAAAACTATGGGTAATAGTATGATTAGTATGCAAACCTTTTTAGCGGGTAGAGAGATAGCTAAACACTGAGAACTCTGGGGGATCATGAGAATTTATGGCCTGCCTAGCTACCGCATGGATCCTTTGTCAGAATCTCAAGATCACATCTGGATGAGCCTTGCATTCTGCTCCTAGTTTATGGACTAGTCAGACTAGTTTGCAGCTGCAAAGCTCATTTATTTATCAAGATTTAGTTTCTTCAGTAGTAAAATACATGGTGTTTAGCTATAGTTCACTCAGGCTTGCATCAGCATCTGTGAGTCTTTAGTGAAACACTGCCTTTTCAAGTGCACTTAGCTGATGTTCTGAGCAAGACCCCTCTTGTGGCTCAGTGTTGTGTCATCACCCTTTCATGATGACTTAGTCCCTTGAGCCCCCTTGAGCAGCCTGTTTGGTAAGGCAGTCTTTCAGGTAGGAAAGAAAGTCAGCAGCACCAAATAAACACATTAAAACCAGTTTCTCTGTTAATATGTGTACTGGCTTTCCTTCTTGGAGTGGAAGTGTTTATCATTTGTCCTAAGAGATTTGCAAGGAGCAGAGTCATTGACGGCGAAGACTAAACTCTCAAATGGCCACAATCAGAACTCAGGTGCAGGGGTGTGGGAGAGAGGGAGCTGAGTGAGAGGATGAGATTATAGGAGAACTACATAGTGAGAAGGCCTGTCTCTCACTTTACCATGATTGTGGGTTTATAACCCGTCTGAAGGAAGAGTGGATGCTTAAGTTAAATGTGAGGAAGGTGATGGTAAACTAGAGGTGACCAGGTCTGCTTAGTGCCCTGCCCATGCACTTCCTTGGGGTCACAGCTGGTTATCACATGATTAGAGGCCTCCAGGAACTATGTCTTTCCATGGTCAATTTTCACAGTGATCACAAAGTTGGCTAGAACACAAAGATATTCCTCCTGGGCTTTCTAAAAGGGTTCTGTGCTTGATTTGAAGACTGTAATCCCAAGTGAAGCCATGTTTCTGGCCCATGCTTTCCTTATCCAAAACATCTTTAAGGGTTAAAAACAAGAAAATAGGGGCTGGAGAGATGGCTCAGCAATTAAGAGCATTGACTGTTCTTCCAGAGGACCTAGTTTCAACTCCTAGCAACCACATGGCAGCTCACAACTGTCTATAACTCCAGCTCCAAGAGATCTGATACCCTCACAGGCGTTCATGCCAAAAAAACACCAAACAGGCATATAAAAATAAAAATGGCTGCCTGTGGTGGTGTACACCTTTAATCCCAGCACTCAGGAGGAAGAGCCAGGTGGATCTATGTGAGTTCAAGGCCAGTCTGGTCTATAGAGTGAGATCCAGGACAGGCACTAAAGCTACATACAGAAACCCTGTCTCAAAAAACCAAATAAATAAATAAATAACAAAAATAAATACATAAAACTAAAACAAAACAAAATAAAAAAGGAAAATAATCCAGGTGGTGGTGGTGCACACCTTTAATTCCAGCACTCAGGAGGCAGAGGCAGATGGAATTCTGTGGGTTTGAGGTCGGTCAGGTCTATAAAAAGTGAGTTCCAGGGCAGCAGAGTCTACACAGTGAAACTATGTGTCTCAAAATATAGAAAACAAAAACAACAGCAAAGGACATTAACAAAGTTTGTGTTGCCCAGCTCCTTTCTGAAGCCATGTGAATTGTGTTTGCATTTTCAACTCAGTAATGTGTCCCCCGTCTGATGCTACACTTTTCCTTCCTTCTGCTCTACTCTGCTCTGCTCAATGGTGCTTTCCTGGTTCCTGCATGGCTCTAAGTGGAGTCTCGGGAGAGACAGCGACTAGATACCACTCAGCTCCACCTTATCTGGAAGGACTGAAGCTTGTTGGTCAAAGGAATAGAGGTCAGCAGTCAGAGAAGCCAGACAATGATGGCTTACTCAGAACAAGTGAAAGAACTATCTCACAAAATGAACACAATCACGATACCTGAAAACAAATTATCTGAAAATTTTTCCAAGCCTGGTCAGAGGGCAACCTGCCAGAGACCCCTTGTACCTTGTATGTCTCACCAAGTGAGCCAGAATTGCCCTGGCTTTTCAGTTCTTTGCCCTGAGCCCCTGAAGTTGGTTTCTTCAAGGCTGAGACATCAAGAGGACATTCCACATCCAGGTGCTTCATCTGATGCACACTCTCACTTTCAGAGCAGTGGCTTCCAGAGAGGCAGTGCACCAGGGGTGATAATGTAGAGAGGCAGTGCACCAGGGGTGATAATGGAGAGAGGCAGTGCACCAGGGTGATAATGGAGAGAGGCAGTGCACCAGGGTGATAATGGAGAGAGGCAGTGCACCAGGGGTGATAATGGAGAGAGGCAGTGCACCAGGGGTGATAATGGAGAGAGGCAGTGCACCAGGGTGATAATGGAGAGAGGCAGTGCACCAGGGGTGATAATGGAGAGAGGCAGTGCACCAGGGTGATAATGGAGAGAGGCAGTGCACCAGGGTGATAATGGAGAGAGGCAGTGCACCAGGGGTTGAAAATGGAGAGAGGCAGTGCACCAGGGTGATAATGGAGAGAGACAGTGCACCAGGGGTGATAATGGAGAGAGACAGTGCACCAGGGTAGTAATGGAGAGAGCCCACATCTTGCCCTGGGATGCAGGGCCTGGAATCCAGTGCAAGTGCAGCAATTCCCACACTCTCTGTTCTGTTCTGAGTAATAAACTCTACTTTCTGGCCTATGTGTATGGGGGGGCATCCCACCCCATCCCTCCTTTACTTTTCCCCAAGGTTCTCTTGAGCAGGAGCATCAGGAAATATTCAATAGAAATGTAGGTAGAAAGAGACAGACAGAAAACACAGAATAGTCTTGGGAGGGCCTGGATCCTAATCCACCAGGCCCTGATTGTCTCTGCCAAAGGGCTTTTAAAGGAATGCCAAGGGGTGGAGCAAAAGACCTCCCCCTGTACAGCCCAGTGCAGACCATTCCAGACACCTGGTGACCACGCCTGTGGTCAAGCCAACAGCCTACAGCTTTGGCAATGACAGTGAGATGATGAAAGAGACATAACTTGTTGGAAGATGAGGAATAGTGTCTGCAGGACACTGCATCAGGTTTGAAGGAAGTCTCAGGAGAGGGCAAACATCCTCCCTAAATAGCATTTTCAATTGGGCATTAAAGGGCACAACTGTACTCAGGACCATTTAGGAAAGTAAATCCAACATCTACGTCCTTGCCTTTCACCTGTTAATATCATGGTCAATGGCTATTTCCATTTAAGTGTGGGACATTTTCATCAACATGTCTACCTCCATTCAAAATGTCCTATATTGATGAATTGAAATATTTGAAAATAATTATCAGATTGTGAATAATAGCAAAAATGTAGCATTTCTACTTACACTATTGCAATAGACTCCACAGTTTTCAACAGCACCACGGACCAAAAAAAAAAAAAAAAAGACTTAAACATATTCAATAGTTAGCCATTGGATGAAAACTACCAAGAACTATGGATATTTTGGGAAGTTGTACAGGACCTATCACTAACTTTAAAAGGTAACATAGATAACAAAAGATATTGCTGCCTCCAAGCCAAAAGAAAAATGGGAGGGGAAGAAGAAGAGAAAGAACCAGAGCAAGAGGGAAAAAGAAGCTATAATTGTATGGTTCAAGGTCTCCCTGAAAAGCAGACCATGGTATGGAGGTGAAGGGAAAGAGATGATTTGAATAATTTTCCAGACCAGTAGAATTTGATGGGACTTCATTCTGCTCCACTTGCTTTCCACATGTTCTAAAACACATATAGTATGAAATAGTATAATGATAATGACTAAATGCTTCAGAAGGCATACAAGTCTAAACTTAATTTTGTTATACTGTATATATATTTCTATTCTCATTTGAGGTATTATGTTTATGTAACTCATTTAGATTGTAATGTATAATTAAGAAATACAGATTAATAGTTAGTCTTCCATGATAGTCAAACTTGTAAAATGTTAGTTAAGTCTTCTAGGTATACATAGATATATTTCAGATAGATTTCAAACACTTCAAAGACCTACAGAATATGGCATTTAAAATGTTTTAAAAATTTAGACTTTCTGGACAGTGAGATATGTCTGCTCCTGGCAGCACCGATTTACTTCAGAGAGGAAGATGGGTATCAAAGACACTCTGTATGGAGTTTACCTTCTTCTTGACAAAAATAGCCATTTGGGAAAGAAACTGTTCTTGCCTAGACTGCTTGAAAAATGTATCGACTGGACATGCAGGACTCATAGGAAGGTGACCACTGAACTTTGTTTGGCAAAATGGTCCTTCAGGTTCCTGCTTTGCAGAGGAAACTACAGGACACAGAGAAAACTGACTGAGAGACTCTAGCCCTGTGGGCTGAAGACAGATGCCCCAACTTTACAAAGGAACTTTGGATGACTGTGCAGGCTGCCAGCTGTCTCTGTCTACTGTTGCAAGACTCCCAAAAGTTGTTTGCACCCTTCTTCTGTTTCTCAGTTAATATTATATCCTTCTGTGGTCTTTGATGTAGTTGAAGACTAGATAGTTATAATTGTCCTTAGTTATGATAAAAGATAAGTTAGATATGAAACCTTAGGTTCACAAATATAAGATATATGGGATATCTTCTTTAATTTTGCCAAATACAAATAGACTAGATATTGTCACTGTAATTCTTGCTTGATAATTGTTTTGTTATATGTAATTTTACTATGTGAAAACTAAAACCTCCCTTTAAAAAATAAGAAAAAGGGGAAGTGCTGGGTATAAATAATATTCTGCTTGGCCAGTAGCCAGGCAGGAAGTATAGGTAGGACAAGCAGAGAAGGGGATTCTGGGAACAAGAAGGCTGAGTCACAGAGAGGCTGCCAACCACTGCCATGAAAAGAGAGATGTATGCTGTGGATATCACTTTGTATAAATAAAATGCTGTTTGGCCAGTGGCCAGGCAGGAAGTATAGGCAGGACAAGAGAGAAGAGAATTCTGGGAGGTGAAAGGCTGGGGGAGGAGAGACTGCCAGCTGACACCATGACAAGCAACATGTAAAGACACCGGTAAGCCACAAGCCACGTGGCAAAGAATAGATTAATAGAAATGGGTTAATTTAAGATAGAAGAAATAGATAACAAGAAGCCTGCCATGGCCATACAGTTTGTAAGCAATATAAGTTTCTGTGTATTTACTTGGTTGGGTCTGAGCATCTATGGGCCTGGTGGGTGAGAGAGATTTGTCCTGATTGTGGGCCAGGCAGGAAAACTCCAGCTAAAAATGGCGCCCAACGTGGGGCAAGAGTTTCCTCCTAAAACCTGAGAAAAAAAGATTCTAAATGGAGCTAAAAACAGTTTCCTAGTTGTCTCTCTCAAGTTAGCGGCAGCCTGTCGCTTTGAGCTACTATGGCGGGTTCCTGGTGTGTGTGCATCTGACCTGCAGTGTGGTGGGAACGAGGAGTCTACAAGCGGCACTTTACTCTGCTGTGTGGTAGATTTAGCCTTTGCTAGTTAAAAAAAAAGTTTCTGGGCTATGCACTGCTTTGATAGAACTGCTTCTGATAGTTGATGGTACACATGGCTCCAGACCCAGAGCTGGTGGTAAATTGTACCACTGCCATGTTGGGAATCTGAGGTGGGTGGAGCCAGCAGCCACAGAGGTGTTTCAATATTACAAAGATGGATATTACACAGAGAATCTGGTTTGTCTTGTCTTTGGGATTTTTAACTACAGAAAAAGATTTGATCGTAAAAGCTGTTGAGTTAAATAAATATGTAAATTTTAAAGGTATCTTGACTTCAAAATTTGGATATAAAGATATGTTGCTTTGGAAAAGAGTCTCTGCTTTTGTTTCCACAGAAAGCCAGAGGCTATGGATTTGTTCCAGATTAAGATACATCAGGTTTGATCAGCCAAAACCACCTGAAAGGTCTCTGATGACACCATGGCCCAGATGATCCAACATCCAGAATGGCTTCAAGGCAACTGGCTCAGAGGTTTACCCTCATGGACTACTCCATAATCCTAAAATTTTCCTTATGTCCCCATAAGATACAGCGCCCCCCTCCAACAGGAAGTAGTTAGAAAAACTATGCCCAATTTCTCAAAATTATCAAGCTGGCTTTGGAGATGGAATTGGCTCACTCCTTCTCTAAACCCAGACATATTGCTAAAAAAAAAAAAAAAAAAAAAAATGGTTAAGAGATTTTTAAGTCCCAAATCAGAAGAGCCCTCTGGTGTGGGACATAAAAAAAACAATATTTTTATTTAAAGCAGGTTGATTATAAATGTGATCTCTTTCTAAAGAAGAAAAGGATATATGATATAGATATAATATAATGAAAGGGTAGATTAAGGAACTTACTTCTAAAGAACAACAACTTGTTTAAAATGTTTTACATTGGTATCGTTTTTATTCTATTGATACAAACTTAAAGTTAATTTTGTTATACTGTGTGTATATTTCTACTCTTGTTTAAGGTATTATGTTTGTACAGCTCATTTAAAATTGTAATGGATTATTAAAAAATAGATTAATAATTAGTCATCTATGATAATCATAATCATAGCCATGTTAGTGTGTTTACTTGGTTGGGTCTGAGTGGTGTGAGAGAGATTTGTCCTGACTGTGGGCCAGGCAGGAAAACTCCAGCTACAGAGGTAAGGCACCAGTAAGCCACGAGCCATGTGGCAACTTATAGACTAATAGAAATGGGTTAATTTAAGATGTAAGAACTAGATAGCTAGAAGCCTGAGCCATTAGACCAAACAGTTTAAGTAATATAAGTCTGTGTGTTTACGTGGTTGGGTCTGAGCAGCTGCAGGACTGGCGGGTGAGATTTGTCCTGACTGTTGGCCAGACAGGACCAGGAAAACTCCAGCTACAGATCGCATTTCTTTCTATTACCTTGTTACTGAGGTTAAGGCTTCAAGCACTACATAGAACATGAGCTGAGAAAGTGGACACCTTTGCCGTATTCCTGATTGTAATGAAAACAGTCTTAATTCTTCTCCTTTTAGACACTGTTGGTCATTGGCTTGTCACAGGTATCCTTCATTATGTTGATGTTTCTTCCAAACATACCCAGTTTCTTCAGGGTTTACATCATGAAGACAGGTTGGGCATTGCTAGAGAACTTTCTTGCATCTACTGAGATAACCATGTGACTTCTTTTCTGAATGATTCATATGCTATGTAACATTAATTAATTTACAAATTTTGGACCATTCTCTAATTCCTATAAGGAAACCAACTTGATTATGATGAATTACATTTTAATGCATTGTGGAATTTTGTTTATAAGAATTTTACTGAGTATTTCTGTGCTTGTCAAAGAGATGGGCCTACAGTAATTCTTTGTTGTTGTGTCCCTAGCAAGTTTCTGTGTCTGACTTTATAGAATTAGCATGGTAGAGTGCCTTCCCTTTCCATTTTATGTTTGAGGAGCACTGATATTGATTCTTCTTTAATGGTCTGATAGAATTCCATAGTCTGTCTAACTGGGCCTGGCATCTTCCACCTTAGGAGGAGTTATTACCTTTTCAGTATGCTGCTTTTATAACTATAAGTTTTTATGTCCTCCTGAATTAGTTTTGGTGTGTGTGCATGTGTGCATGTGCACACCTGAACATATAAATGCAACCTGCTTTGTCTGTATAGTGTTACTTGTATGTATAAAATTTTAGGGCTGACCATTTGGTATGAGATAACCAATCTGAGAGCTCTTCTCTGGGGAAGACTGTTTCTTAAACTATCAGTATTACTTTACTGCTTTATAGTTTAGTGGTAACCAATAGCTCTTTAATTGGAGATAAGGCCCATGTAACAAGAGGGAAATCATGCCTGGTACTGGAAACTTAAACAACTACCCAGGACTGCTGAAGTCATGGGATTTCGAGGAGAACCTACAACTGAAACTTTACTTAACCAACATAATTAGCATGTTCTCAAAATTTTTCCTTATACCTACAGATAAGCATAGGTCTCACCCCTCATCAAATAAATATTTCTCTTTGCAACTGAATGAGACTATTATAGAAAAACAAAATTGATAAAAATGCAGAAAACTAAACACTGTGTGGTGTGCAGCTCCAACTAATAGACCTACAACCCAACTCCTACACCTAAAGCTCAAGGATCAAAGCAGAAGAGGGTAAGAAAGGTTGCAAGAGCCTGAAGAACAGACAGTTTGCTGTGAGATTTTTGTCTCCTAGAAATTCCAGAGACACTGCCTAAGTAAGACCCAAAAAAGGGCAATAGCAAAAGATGTGTTAACATGGAAGGCTGAAAGTCTCATAGGGTCTCAGCCCTAAACAAAGAATTACATCATATAGGTTTTTCCAAAATATCCCCCGAATTTCATTGGTATCTGATGTTTCCCTTTTCATCTCTAGTTTTTAATTAGGGTATTTGTTCTTTCTTTTGGTTAGTTTGGCCAAAGGTTTGTCATTCTTATCTCTTCAAAGAACAAACTCTCTGTTTAATTAACTCCTATGATGTTCTATTTTATTTGAGCCTCAGTCATTTCTATTTCTTTTCTTCTTCTGATTTTTTGAAGTACATCATTAAGTTACTTATTGAAGATCTCTCTGATTTGGTTTTTATAACTATAAATTTTCCTGATTATAATTGCTTTCATTTTATCCCACATTCTTGTATGTTGTGTTTTCATTTACATTGAAGTTCAGAATATTTACATTTCCCTCCTGATTTCTTCTATAACCATTATTCAATAGTGTGCTAGTCATATCCATGAGTTTGTATATATTCTGGAATTTCTCTAGCTCTTGATTTCTACTTTTATTCCATTTTAATGAGATAGAACTTAAGAAATTATTTTGACTTTTTTGTAATTGTTAAACCTTCTGTCATAAAATGAGCCTTAATTTAGAGAAATTTCTATGGGCTGTTGAGTAGAATTTATACAATGAAGTGTTTGCATGGAATATTCTGTAGATGCCTGTTAAGTCCATTTATCTCTAATGTCAATTAATTCTGATATTTCCTTGTTTTTTTAATCTGGGTGATTTGTATATGGGTGAGGACAGATATTGAAGTCACCCATTGTTACTATCTTGGGGTCAATATTTTTTTTAACCTCCATTAATGCTGTTTTATGAAATTTATGTGTTAGCTGGGCAGTGGTGGTGCATGCCTTTAATCCCAGCACTCAGGAGGCAGAGGCAGGTGGATCTCTGTGAGTTTGAGGCCAGTCTGGTCTACAGAGTGAGTTCCAGGAAAAAAAAGAGAAATTTAATGTGTTGATAGTTGGTGTATGTATACATACTTGTTAGATTATTCCATTAATTAATATGAAGTGAACTCTCTTTTATGTTTTCTAACTAATTTGGATTTGAAATGTATTCTTTTTAGGTATCAAGATTGCTACACTTGCCAGTTTTCTAGTTCTATTTGCTTGGAAAATCTTTCTTTAGATGTTAGTATCACAGTTGTGCTTTTCTTGCAATCAGTGTTGCTTGTAGGCAACAAATAGATGCCTCTTGTGTTTGAAATCCAATCTTCTCATCTATGCCATCTGCTTGAAGAATTGTGTCTCTTACCATTAAGAGTAAGAATAAGGCGTATACTCATTCCTGCCAATGTTTGGTTTTGTTATGTTTTTATTTTTCTCATTCTATTTGCTTATATAGTGCTGAACTTAAAAATGGTGTATGATAAAATATAATAGAGCTGATGACCTACTCCCAAATGCAGTTTAATTTTTCCTGTGACCTCATGGAAGCATTTCCTCTCTTTGGTATGTAAAACTCCTTCATATATGTTGTGGGTTCACAGCCATGCCTTCTTTGGTTTATGTGTCATGGAAACGTCACTCATGAAGGCTAGCCTTGCTGAATATTGTAATATGGTTTGACAGTTTTGTTTTGTTTTTTAATATTTTTAAGCACATTACTCCTTGGCCTTCTAGCTTTCAGTTTCTTTTTAGAAATCTGCTGTAATTCTGGTGTGTTTGCCTTTGCATGTGACTTGGTGCTTCTCTCTTGCAGCTTTCAGGATGGTTTTATTCTGCTGCTCTATGCTTTGACTGTAGAGTGGGATGGGAGCTTCTTCTCTGTTTTCATCTGCCTTGCTGAATGCCTCTTATCTGGTTAACCATCTCTTACTCTAGATTTGGTAAATTTCTGCTATTACTTTATTAAATACATGTTCTATAACGTTGTCTTGTTCTTCTTTCTCTTCTTCTATGCCTATGATTTGTAAATCTGTTCTTTTCACAGAGTCCATTAGATTCCACATTCTGTTCATACTTTAAGATTTCATGTGTTAGTGTCTAAATGTTGCAGTTCTTCTACCTTGTCTTTTAGAGCTGATATTCCATCTTGATCTATTCTACTCATGAGGCTTTGAATTGAGCTTATTCTTTCATTTCTTGAATCTTACATTTCCAAATTTTAAATCTGATTTTTAAAAATTACTCTTCAGCGAACTTTTCTTTTATATTCTGCATTGACTTCATTATTTTATCCCGCTTTGAATTTTTATTCTCTTTGAATTCATTTAGGAGTTTCTTTCTGTCCCCTTTTGATCTTACTGAATATTCTTATGGTCATTCTTTTGACTTCTTTGTCTAGGATTTAACCTAATTCATGCTCATGGGAATTCATTATTATGGAATTACTAATTTTTGAAGCAATCATATCCTGTCTCTAAAACATCTTGGTTTTTCTTCTCTGGCTATTTGAGTTGGTGTCTTCCAAAGAGAGAATAACCTGTTTGTTATGATCTCTGAATATTTCCCCTGTGAACAGTGGGTGCAGTTTGTGGTCCAGGCAGTGTGTAAAATAACTAGAGGTGTCTCTCAGATTCTAGGTCCTGGAAAGGTCTGTGGGCATGCCCTCTACCAGCATGACTTAGTGCCTGGCACCTTCAAGTTCTTGCCACTGCTCACCCCTCATTGGAAAGGCTAGTTAGTCTAACTGATGTCTGTGGCTCATACCAGATCCCTGCTGGGTTTAATACTGACTCACAGTTCTGACTCAGTTTTTGCTTTTTAGCTAGAGGTTTTCTTCATGCCAGGACTTGGAGAGTAGTCCTGTGATGTTTGCCTTTGGTTTGCCACATGAGCCATACTGAGATGTAATTTGCCTTTAGAGCTACCTGGCCACCCATCCAGCAGGGTTCTTCCTAAAATAACCCCTTGTGATTGTCCTAGTCTAATCCAAAAGAAGATTGTGGGGCATGTGCATGCCAGGATTCCTAATTGCTAACACTGTAAGTCTGCTCAGTGATGTGTCCAGTTCCTTATGTTTTTAGTATTGCTTTTTTTTCTTATTTTCCACATTTTCATTCCTCTACCTACTCCAAATATTTATCCCAACCTCTGTAATTTATTTGATATCCTAAAGAACTGGGTGTGAATTTTCTTACGCTTTCTCTGGTATCTCTTGTCCTCTAAGTGCATGCCATACTGGGAACAGAATGCTCCCTGACTGGGGCTGAGTCCTCCAGAATGGACTCTGAATCTCTCTTCTTTTGTGCTGCTTTCTAAGCTTTTCTTTCCCTCTCTCTCTCTCTCTCTCTCTCTCTCTCTCTCTCTCTCTCTCTCTAGTTGCTGTTTATTTTCAAAACAATTCAATTAGTTCTTGTGTTGATTTTTTTGCTTGATCTTTAAAATTAATACCTTTAATTAAAAAATTAATGCTTTGGCATCCTGAATGAACTGAATGTACTAGTTACAGCATAGGAAATTTAACAATTTATGAGATCTTCTTTCATTTTCATGAGGTGTTTCCATGTGCTCCAATTTGCCACACCCTTTAGCAACATGTAGAAATATTTAAATATGCAGTTTTCATGTTAATAGATGCATCCAAGAAGCATCTCTAAGTTAGGGGCCTTTGGACATTCCCCACTACCCTTTGCTATGTCTATAGGAACACAGAGCAGGGTAGTTAAGGATGAGTCTTACAAACACAAGCTCCATATTAGGAAGACATGCTCCAAACTTGATGGAACTTTCCATGGTCAAGAACTAGACTTCAGATTGGTGACAGTCTTGCCTGGTGTCCTATTTGTCAGAGATGTGGATTGATGGATTCTGGACTCAGAGAAGACTGAGGCATTTTATAACAACCTCAATGTGATACACAAGGTAATAGTTCTTACCAACAAGAAAATTGGGGCCAGATGAGTTTGGGTTCCCTGGAGGGACCTATAGGCTTCAGAATAGGACTTATGGTGCCGACTTATGTGCATCTGTGGGTGGGTGGTCTTTAGGATGGAAGTGGCAGATACAGTCTTAGGATAAGGACCGTGAAGAATAAATCAAAGCATCATGAACCACAGGTTGCATAAAAATAGAGGAGAGAAGGCAGAAGGGGGAGGAAGAGAATGTGGCTGACTCTGGATTCCAGATCACTGTATAATGAGGTCATCATTGAACTTGTATTCATCTGTTTGATTGGTGTGACTGGAGGAAGGTGGAGGTTGGTCCATAAAAGTGATTGCAAAAAAGCTGGGGGAGCTTTTAAGGTGATATAGGTCATGGTGTGCTGGGAGGGATTTTACCTTGATGTACTGGAACAATTTGGTGGCCACTTGAGCATTAAGAAGGACTTTAGAGTAGGCTAGACCTGAGGGAAGCTGGAGCCTGCCACAGTATAGGTGAGAAAAGAGATTAGAACAAATCAAAGTGCCCTTAGCAGAATGATGCGGGAGACAAAGTAGATGCCTCTACTTGTCTAAAATGCATTGGGTGGGCTTGGGTTTCATCATAATCTGCAAAGTGACAGTCTATTGCACAGTTTTTCCTTGAACAAGTTCAGTTCTGATCTAAGTATCAGGACTGAAATAAAATTTCAAAGTATGTGAGTTAATTATTACTGGGACTCATGAGTCCACATCCTGGCTCTGTGCTAAGGACTGTTCCCAAGGAGAGTGGGATGAAGGCTCTCAGAAGAGAAAGTGCACAGCATGCAAGTCTTTCCTGCCTGCTTCAGAGAACTTCTAGCATTTGCCCTGGAGAAGCCAGAAGGAGAGCACTTCAGATCCTCTAGAGAAAAATCAGCTGTCGCAAGACAACATACTTCATCTTTTAAATTCATACACACTTGTAGAAATTGATGTAGAGGTTTTGAATTTTATATACTTAAGAGGATGATGAACCCCAGTATCATAGCTGACTCTTCCTGCTCCTCTTTGAATTTCCAGTCACATGAATAAGTCACAAAGTATGACTCATACTACATCCCTAGTAAAATCCTTATTAGCTCACTTTAAGGATAAAAAATAAAGTTTCAGGTTTCATTCTCTCTAATCCATGCCACATGAGCATGAGACAAATGTGGATGTCCCAACTTATGAAGAGTTTGAGACCCACACACAGTTGTGTGGTGGCCTTGATCACATAGCTGGCAGATGATAGAAACAGAATTAATAAAGTTGTCTCAGATATTGGCAAAACTAACATGAAGCTGTTCATCTAGTATAAGCTACAGACAGGTATTATCTATTTTTTATGTAAACTAGATACAGAGTCATTTGGGAAGAAGAAATATCAATTGAGAACATGCCTCTACCAGACTGGTCTGTGGACAAGTCTGTGGTGCATTTTCTTGATTGATGATTGATGAAGGAAGACCCAGATCCCACTGGGCTGGTGGTCCTGGGTGCTATAGGAAAGCAGGCTGAGCAAGTTATTAAGAGAAAGCCAGTAAGGAGCACTCCTCCAGTTGCTGCCTTAACTTTCCTCAGTGATAGACTGTTTCCTGGAAATATAAATGAAATAAACCTTTTCCTTCACAAGTTGCTTTCAATTGTAGTGTCTCACCATGTCAATAGAAATCCCAACTAAGAGAGAAATTGGTACTGGGAGTGGAGTTTGAATCCATGCAGGAGATGTCCATTGTATCTGGCTTCAGTTCTTTCTGCAAACCTCTGTTGTGGTTTCTGATGCTGTTTCAGCTACTTTCCTCCATCCTCTGATAGTAAGATGGAAGTCCTTCATTCTCTTTCCTTTAAAGGGCACAGGCTAGGTAGCATCTTCACTACCTACAGTTTTTCCATATTGACCAGTGTACCCCACTTGCCTGGAAGGAAGGCTCAGAAATAGAATCCCTACACAGCTGAAATTTTGTTTTCCACTGAAGAGGGGCAATGGATGCCTACCAACAAAAAGTTAGTAGTTTCTATTTCTTCCTAAAATAGTACACAAGTGAAAGTTCTTTAACTGTAGAGATATGTGAGCATTTTCTGTTTTACTGTGTATCTAGAACACATTACAAGGAATAAATAAATGAAGAAAGTTAATAGACAAAAAGTTAAATACAACCCTAAGTCCCCTGTGCTGCTGGTGTAAGTTAAAATAAACACACAGTCACTTTGAAACATATTCTGATATTTTTCAGGTAAGTTCAGAGGAGCAAGAGTATTCCTTGCTAATGTCTTAATTTTTTGTCATGATGTGCAGGGCATTTATGTGTAAGGGTTAATTTCAGACCCACTGGTGAGATTCAGTGACTAGGGAACTTTCTCTAGGCAAGCCATGACAAAGCAGACTGAGGTCATGAACACAGCAGTTCCCTGGAAGGCAAGCTCCTGTCTGCAGGCCTGGATGTGCCTCCCTGGGGTGGAGTGGTTGGGGTTTGGCCCATGGACCAGTTGGCATTTATTGCTCTTCCAACTCTAGCAACACAACTTGTACACTGTCGACATCTGCTGCTTCCTCTGGGGACATGGGAATGTGAGGATGCAAAAAGAAGATTCATAAGATGTGCTCAAGAAGCCTCGAGGGAGCACCACTGGACTTACATTTATCTAGTTACAAACAAACAAAACCACAAGACAAAACAAAAAAGCCCTCATTTGTGGGATGCAAAATAAACCCATATCTTAAGTGATCTTTTATTTTTTTTTTCCAAAAAATATTTTGTGTATGGGTGTTTTGTTTGCTTGTATGTTTGTTCAGCACATGCATGTCTGGTGCCCTTAGAAGCCAGAAGAGGGTCACCCATCTCCCAGAAATGGAGTTATAGATGGTTGTGAGCCACAGCATTTGCGTGCTAGGAATTAAACACATGTCCTTTGGAAGAGCAGCAAATCCTCTTGCTGAGCAAATCTCCAGCCTCTGCTTCAACAATCTTATTAGTAAGTTCAAATGCATTACTACTGAAATTGAAAAGTTTTCATCCATCACTAGGAAATGAGGAAAATAAATTTGTAAATGGAGGAATTAAGATGTTCAAAACTTATTATAATAATGACTCTTTCATATTATGAACTGAAATAATAAAGACTTAAAAGGAAAGACATTCTTCCACTTAGGAAGTTGGTGAACAAAAATAAAACAATAAAATAACAGAGAAATTAAGAGGAAATGTCTAGAATTTAAAAGAAAAAAAAAAGCCAGCGGCATTTTACCCTGCAATAAGCAGAGACTTGCTATTCTCTTTTTAATTCTTCTTAATCTATAATTTCTTTAGTAATCATTTGGATTTAATTGTCAAAACAGCAAATTTATCTGGGTGAAGTTAGTAATCTATAGGAAGGGCCCAAAGGAGATCCCAAAAATTTTGGGACAAGCCAAGCATTCTGTAAATGTTTTGAAGTCCCTAGGTCCCTAGAGCACAAAAATCCTTCAGGGTCTTTTGTTGAATGTGCAGCGTTCCTAGATTCTTGTCCAAGGGGAGGTTTCACTCTGGTTTAGGGTGGAGATTAGGCTTAGCTACAATCCATGCTTAGTCATCAGCTGGTTCCAGAGACACTCTGAGGGCTGCTGTCCTGTGTATTTACAGATACATCTTGTCTGCACAGCTCATAGATTTTACATTGAGTAGGATAACAGGAATTGGATAAAAGCTTGACTATTGACTAGAGAATTATGACAGGCAAATGCTGAAAGGCTGCCAATATTTCACAAGCACCATCATGCAAAATACTGTAAATAAATGGTGTGTTCTGGATCACCTGATGTTTTGCCAAAATCCCATGGGCATTTAGGTCTTCAGACCTCTTTTTGGCTGGTGGGGCCTAGTCTCTGCCCAGGTTATAAGCACATCATATCAGCTTTGCCAGTTTGGAGATACCAGGGTAGCTGTCCAAATCTATTTCCATCTGAAATTGGCTTTACCTTATTCATGAACTTGCCCTGAGGGAAAAGCCCTACTCATGAGAGTATGGCCTGTGAATATGACTTTATTTTGAAATATGAGCTTTATAGTTAAAATGAAATTGGGATGAGGTAATGCAGAATTAGAGTAAGCTGAATTCAGCATGATTGGTATAGGAAAGGAGAGAGAGAGAGAGAGAAATGAGACACCAAGGGAAAACAAAATCAGAGAGTGAGAGGATGCATGGAGAGGCCAAGGAAGGCAGAAAGAAGGCTGCTAACCACCTGAAACTAAGGAGACACCTCGGGCAGATTTTCACTTACAGTTTTCAGAAGGAATCAGTCCCACTGATTTCAGCACTCAGAAATGTGAGACCCTATTTCTGTTGCATTTAGCCATACAATTGTTGCTGTACCTAGTAATATTGCATAAAAAAACTGGTAAAGGACTGTTCCCAAACTTCATGCATAATGTGTCAACTGACTCTGATTCAGAGAATGGGAATCACATGGGTGGGGTCCAAGGAGCAAAGCAACATGGCTGTGTAGCCTCAGCCATGGTTGTCATGGATAATGTGTCAGATGGGTAAGTGGCAAATTCTGGGAGAATGCTGTTATGTCAAGCTCCAGTCTAAGAAAGAAAATTGATATTGCTCAAAATGAAGTGGGGTTTGATGTTACTTGAAAGGTATGGCATAGCTACTATAAAAACAGAATTATTTGGTCCTGTATAATGATAATGCTCAGGGTGAGATGCCCTATTTTAAAGCATGAAACTGAAAAACATCCAATAGTTACAGAGTTGTGCTGGGGATGTCTTTCTGTATGCTGTGAATGTGTTGCTTTGATTGATTGATAAACAAAATGCTGATTGGCCAATAGCCAGGCATGAAGTATAATATAGGCGGGACAAGCAGGGAACAGAATTCTGGGAGATGGAATGCTGAGTCACGGAGCTGCCAGCCACCACTGCCATGAAAAGATGTGAAGATACTGGTAAGCCACAAGCCACATGGCAAAGTATAGATTTATAGAAATGGATTAATTTAAGATATAAGAACTAGATAGCAAGAAGCCTGCCACGACCATACAGTTTATAAGTAATATAAGTCTCTGTGTGTTTACTTGGGTCTAAGCGGCTGCAGGAGCTTGTTAGACATAGGAAAATTCCAGCTACAGAGTTGAAAAGGTAAAACAGATATCATTGAAGTTGCCTCTATCAGAGAAAATTGCAACCCTAAAACAATATTACATTCCAGGGGGGATTAAAGAAACAGAGCACCATCAAGGACTTGAGAGTTACAGAGGTGACAGTTCCTCCCTCTCCCCTTAGCTCTTCTGTTTGGCCTGTGTAGAAGACAGGTGAGTTATGGAGAACATCAGCTGACTCACAAATGGAATCAAGCAATGACTCCAATTGCAGCTGTTGTGCCAGATGTGGCATCCTTCCTTGAACAGATTAGCATGTCTCCTGGTACACGGTATGGAGTTGTTGATCTGGGAAATGTTTGTTTTATTTTTCTTTCTATCTATTCACAATGACCACTGGACACACTTTGCTTTCATCTAGCAAGGCCAAAAGTATACCTTTACAGTTGTACTTCCAAGGTATATTATCTCTCCAGCCTTGTGTCATACAAGAAGGATGTTGATCTCTTACCTCACTGGTTCTCAACCTTCCTAAAGCTGAGATCCTTAAACACAGTTCCTCACACTGTGGTGAACTCCCAACCATGAATTATTTTGTTGCTATTTCATAACTGTGATTTTGCTACTGTTATCAATTGTAGTATAAATATCTGATATGTGACCCACACACACATAGACTGAGAAATATTGTCTTACCTCTTCCATAAGATATTACATTGGCTCACTATCTTGATAACATATGGACAAGGAGAAAGAAGGGATGTCTATAAACCAGGAAGAGCCTGTCTTAAACTTTCCTGCACCAACACTCTGACCTCAGACTTAGAGTCTCTAGAAGAGACAGAATGGATTTCCCTGGATGATAAACCACCTGGTCTGGAATAACTGGATCCAGTAACCCAAACTCACTACAGTAGTTAGCTTAGTTTCTTAGGCTCTTGTCAAATGTGCTTTATTAATGTTTTTTTTTTTTATTACATTCTGCTTTCCCCAAACCATATGTGTGTTTCTGCCTATGTCCCAGGTAATGGATTTTTAGCTTGGGAAATCAATGATTACAATGTCGTCATTAGATGAGTAAAATTGGGAAATGGACCCCTGGGGGACTACGAAGAGAAAAGAAAATAAAGTCAGTTTCTTATTTTTCTTGCTTGGTATTTATTCTAAAGTTGTCTGGCTTATGGTGAGGAGGAAGCCCATGCTTACAAGTGTGATGGTAATCTGTGCTGAGTTACAGCCCAGCAGCCAAAGATAACAACAACAACAACAAAAAGTCAGGAAGAGAAAGAATTCGCAATGTTTATCCCCCCCCCATTCAGATATAATTATGGGTTTATTTACAAAATAAAATGATAAAGTGTTCTGAGCTTGGGCCAGGTCCAGTGGCCCTTTTTTTGTTGTTGTTGTTTTGAAGGAAAGTAGAGTGGAGCCTTGGATGGGTGCCCTTGGGAACAGGCTCACTGAAGTCTTTTGCCCTTTGACTTTTGACCTGCACTTCTAGAACTCAGGGTTCATCAAGCCTAGAGCATGATGTCTGGGTTCATGTAGCTGAGCATGCCTGGGGCCTCTGATGGCACTATTTAAGAACCCATGCTGGGGTCTCAGGCTGATCTTCCTGGGAGGAAACATCTGAGTGACAATTGGTGGCTCTGTGGCACCGACTCTTGGTCTCACTTTACTTTCTGTGGTGCCTTTTATGTTGGATTTTCTCCCTTCCATCTCAGTACTGTGCGGCAATCTAACAGCCAAGTCAAGAGGATAATTTTGTTGTTCATTGATGTACCATTCTCATGATCTCCCGTATTTTTCCTTTGGGAGTTAAAGACGGCTCTTAGTGCTACTTCACTCCCTGTGATGGTCCTATGTGCTATTTATACCTGGACTGCCAGGATCCATTTACTCAGTATTTCCCTTTCCTCCCTGGACCTTATTTTGGCATAATTTACTTTCAATAAAATGAGATAGTAGGCATTCAAGTATAATAGGCTGAATTTTGTCCATCCTCCAATATTCTTACGTCGAAGCCCTAATAATGCCTGTGTGACTGAATTTGGAGTAAAGAGATATGTCTAGAAAGATGAAGTCTTAAGGGTGGGACCTTGACCTGATCTGATTAGTGTCCTTACAATAAGACACCAGAAAGCTCAGCTTCTTAGACCATGTTGACACAGTGAGACCTTCTTGAGAAATCACACTGGCAAGAAGTTGCATCTTAGACGTCATAGACCCAAACTCTTGCAAGCCACCAATCTTTCTGCTTTCCCCTATAGAACATTATATAGTTAGGTTCTTTCCAGTCAATAACATCTTCCAGTTATTGGTGGAACTTTGTGATGAGGGCATTCAGATAGCCTTCATCTCTTTTCCTACCTAAATATGGGAATTCTTTTCATCATTTCATACTGTCACATAACTTGACTAAACCACTGTTTGTTCACTTGTTGAAAGATATCGTGGTTGATTTCAACTTTGGAGTTTATGCATGAAATCTGTAATTAGGATTTATACACAAGTTTTTGTGTGTACATACTTTTTGAACTCATTTGTATTAATACAAGAGTGTGACTGTTGGATTTTGTGATAATAGCATGCTTAGTTTAGGAGGAACTGTCTCAAAGTCTTCCCAAGTAGCTGCAACACTTTGCATGCCCAGTGAATGAGAGTCCTCATTGATCTACATCCTGTCCATCATTGGTTATCACTGATATGTTGGGTTTTAGTAATTGTGCTGGCTAGTTGTATGTAAACTTGACACAAGCTAAAGACATTTTGAAGAGGGAACCTTAACTGAGAAACTGGTTTCATCAGATTGGCCTGTGATATATTTTCTCCATTGAAGATTAAAATGGGAGGGGCCCCCGCACTGAGGTTGGTGCTACCCCCAGGCTTTTGGTCCTGGGTGCTACAAGAAAATATGCTGAGCAAGTTGTGGGGAAACAGAACTCCACCATGGCCTGTGTATCAGCTCCTGCCTTGAGTTTCTGCTCTAACTTTGGGAAGTTAGAAATACTGACTCCAAGCTGTAAGATGAAATAGGCCATTTTCTATCCAAATTGCTTTTGGTCATGGTGTTTCATCACAGCAACAGAAACCCTGACTAAGATAGTGATCCGAGCAGAGGAGAGGGAGTGCCTTGGTTTCATTTGAAATTCTTTCATGCTGTGTGATGTTAAATGTAGTTTCGTTCACTACCTGTAGATTTTCTTTGCTGATATGTCTGTTCAAATCTTTTGTTGATATTCTTTCTAATGGAGTTGTTCCCTTAGTGCTATGCTTTAAAAATTATTTCCACAGTTTGGATACAAGTCCTTTATTCAGCATGTGGTTTGCAAATATTATGTAATTTTGGTGGCTTGTCCTCTTATTCTCGTAATAGTGTCTTCTGCTCTTTTAAAACTCACTGAAGATGAACTAATCAGATTTTATTTCAGGGAATGAATGCTCTTTTGCTTTTGTTAACTTCTGGAAGTTGTACTGCTGCATTTCGTATTTCTTACTACTGTTCTTTCTGAGTTTCTGTGAAATATGTTAAGAACTGTTTTATTTATTTCCTTCTCTCCTCCATGCTCCCTTTTTTCTTCCTTCTTTTCCTCTCCTCCTCCCTTCTTTGTTTTATTCTCCCTCGTTCCTATGCCTCTCCCTCCCTTTCTTCCTTTATTTCTTCATTTCATCAAGTCATTTTAATGTTTAAAAAGGAAATATTTTATTATAATTATTTTGGCCAAAGTTGACTTACCAAAAAGTTGATCACAAGATGTGGTATGCATGTTCTACCAGTTGTTAATAATGCGTATGACCTTAACACTGTTCAAAATGGAGACATTAATGCTCATTCAATATCATTAACCATATGCAGATTTTTTCATCTTGAGAATTTCTGTGACTTTTATACGAATAGTCCTTTTCTGGCTCAGGGTCTTGTTCAGGTTCTGAGGCTGCATTTAGCGCTCTGGTCTCCTGACTCTCTTGCTTCCTGGAAAGGCTTCTGATTCTTTTCTCATCTTCCATGACCTTGAGATTTTTGGAACATGTTATGTGTTATGTGCTTTGTATTCTGGAGGTATTCCTCAGTTCCCATCTCTACCAACACTTAACAGAAAGAGTCAAAGGAAGGGTAGTTTATCTTGACTCTGAGTTGTAGTTCCTTGAGGTGAGAATTTATGGCAGAGTACAGCAGCTCACCCCATGATAGTCAGGAAGCAGAGAAAAGTGTGTCTCTTTAGTGGACTTTATTCTCTCTCCCCTTTTATTCTTTCTGAGCCCCATAGCCTGTGGTTGGTACAGCCAACATCTAAGGTAGATGTTTTTTCTTTAGGTAGTCCTTTCTGGAAACATCTTCAAAAACACACTCTAAGTGAACTTGGCTCATCTCCCAGGCACGTTTCACTATAATCCAGCCAATAACCACACTGTGTTTGATTTGCTCTTTTTACCATAGTCATTCCTCAGACTAAAGTGTCCATTTGTGGGAGATTAGCATGGGAATGGTGAATCTTTACCTGTGTCTCACAGGAGGATACACATTGGTTATATGTCTCATGATTGGGATTGAGAGCATTAATCATTGAGGTGAGGTGGGATATAGAAGGAACTTATTGTAAAGTTTTAGTCTCCCACTTCATATTCATAAAAATTTGGGGCATTCAGGTGAGACCATAAAAGTACTACATTTCTTCTGATTATTTTACCCACTAATTTTAACATTTGTTCATTTATTTATTTATTTATTTATTTATTTATTTATTTATTTACTTTCATTTCTCTTAGTAAACTTTTTGAATATGTAGTGTGGTGTTTGTCAATAATACAGGAAACATTTTGGTCATTATTATTTTCCAATCTGCCTTTTGTCCTGTTTTCTCTTTCACTCCATCCTTACATTTCCGTTGAGTGTGTATTGATCATTCTAAGGCTTTGTCACAGCACTTGGACATTCTGTTCTTGTTTCTCTGCATTTTAGTTTGGATAGTTTCTGTTGACCTGTTTCAAGTTTAGTTATTCTTCCTTCTCTTTCAATGTGTGTATGATGATTCTTTTAATACTTTACTATGGTGCTCAGATGTTCTGTTCTGTTTGTTTGTTTTGTTTTTTTCTTTGTGTTTTTGCTCAAATAGTTTCAATTTTATTTTTTTCTTTCCTGTTCCTGTTGGTTCTTCTTATGAGCTAGCTCATCAAAGTCATCTACCACCCTGAGACGATGTTTTTTTTGGTGCCTAGTATCTCCATTTGATCAGTAGTCCCATCTTCCTGTTTGTAGTCATCATCTTGTCTTGTGTGATCTTTTCTTTTTTGGTCATTTAGCATGTTATGTTAAATTGTATTTGATGGCTCCAACATCTACGCCACTGTGAAGTTTGTTTCTGATAAATGACTTTGCTCTTCAGACATTGTATCTTGCATCTTTGAGATGGATTACATTGTTACTGCTATTGGAAGCTTGGTTTAACCTATTGGGCAGTATGTACTAAGATCATAATAGCTTTGGGACTTGGGATGTTTGATGTTTGTTGTAGCTAAAAACAGAGGAGGAATTAAATTCTCACCATACGTTTAGTTTTTTATCCCACCTGTTGGTTTGGGGCCTTTCTTTATTCTGATCATCAGAGAATTAGCATGTTTTTACATAGGACTAGGCAATGTGTTTGTGGTGTGTAAGTGTATGTTCATCTCTTGACTAATTCCATCTTTATGGGAGATACACTAAACTACCTTGAAAGGCAGTTCTCCAAAGTTTTACCCTCCCTCATACTTTAAAACATTCCTAATATGACTATAACATAACCCTATTCTTAGAGAAACAGGGATTTGAAATACGATGGAGTTATTTCTCCCCAGCTGAGACAAGAATTCTTCAGTCTTGTCTTGTGACATCATATGAGATTAAGGCTTTTGTGTCATGGAGGGGACAGCTGTGGATTTTGTGATAGCTATAGATGCCATCTCAGTGCTGTGAAAAGTCAGTGGTGGGAAGTGAGGGTCAAGAAGAGAAGGGAGAAAGGGACAGCTGAAATCCAGCTGGAGAATTTTTTCCCATGTGCTTGTTTGTGGCATTTAGACAAGACCTGCAGAGTGTGACTGGCCTATGAGTGTGGCCCTGGGAACTTTCACTCACCTGCAGCCCACACCCACTCTCTGCTTCAGAGTCTTTTAGACTAGAGTGTACTGTGGATTCTGGTATAGGGAAAAGGATTTTTGTTTTGTTTTGTTTTTTAAGATTTATTTATTTATTATGTATACAGAAGATGGTGCCAGATCTCGTTACAGATGGTTGTGAGCCACCATATGGTTGCTGGGAATTGAACTCAGGACCTCCAGAAGAGCAATCAGTGCTTTTAACCTCTGAGCCATCTCTGCAGCCTGGGAAAAGGATTTTATCTGACTCATTGCCACAGATTTTAGAGTGCACATGTTTCATGAACTTCAGATTTCTAACAAATCTAGGAAAAGCCAAAGACTTTTTCCTTATGCACTTTTTTGTTTGGGTGTATTATGGACAGGTATAATGATTTCCAATTTGTCATCTATCAGAGGTAACACTAGCACTCCGCTTACGCGTTTTGAAAAAAAAATTTACATGATAAAGATGAAACACATTTTTCTTTTATATATATATATAAAGTGAGGAGTGTCACCTTCCATAGTCCACAAATGTCTCAGCTGAAATCAAAGCAATCAACTTAATTTTGATGAATATACCAAATCAAGCCACAGAGAAAAGGAAGTCCTCTGGATAAATGGTACTAGCTAAGTGTGTTTATAGATGGAAATACATGGATTCCAGCTTTCATTTTACACCACAGAGAGAAGGTAGATGTTTGAATAATGAATGAAAGAAAACACAGGGACATAGGCTTGGTGTTGGCTGATTACCTGTTTTAGACTGTGTACAGAGATACCTGAGCTAACGATCTGGCTCTGGAGACATTATACATGATCCCAGTCATGATCTCTGGTGGAGTAATGAGAATATGGGCAATTTAGAGATCTTTTACTCTTTGCTTTTTCTATTTTGATATTTGAAATTTTTGAAAAATAAATTAAATAAAAGTAAACTTGGATCAACAGATGGTGCAATTATTAGGGCAGTGAGTATATTTTGTGTGATACTAGAATACTGGGTAATGCCATTGTGCATTGTTCAGTCTCATCAAATGATCCCTAATGTGCACTCGGTCCTCTGGGGGGATATAATTGGTACATTGATGGTAATGAACACACTCTCTGTGAGGGAATGTTGGTAGTGGAAAGGCTATGCATGTGAGAGCATAAGAAGAATATGGGCAATCTCTGTAATTTTTTTCACTCAGTTTTTCAATGATCTTTAATCTCCTGTTAAGGAAAAAGTCTAGTGGCTGGAAAGATGCTTAGTGGTTAAGAGAGTGGTAATTGCTCTTCTAGGGGATCCAGTTTCGGTTCCAAGCACCCACATCAGACAGTTCACAACCTCCTATAACTCCAGCTCCAGGGATTCAACCTCTCTTCTGGCTTCCAAGGACACTTGTACACCTATGCACAGACTTACATGCCTGCCTACATACACACACACACACACACACACACACACACACACACACAGACTGAGAGAGAGAGAGAGAGAGAGAGAGAGAGAGAGAGAGAGAGAGAGAGTTAAAAACAAAAGAAATCTTAAAAACAAACAAGTAAACCAACAAAAGTCTGTCTGCTAGTGAGAGTGCTTACTACCAAATCTGACTACATGAGTTGATCTCAAGGATCAACATTGTTAAAGAGAGAACTGTTTTCCTGTGCTTGTCAGTATGTATACACATACATATATATGTTTGCATGTGAAGACTATATTAAAGTATATAAGAATCTATTCCAGTGTCCAATAGTTCTAAATTAATAAATTGGAATTAATCTTTGTCCTTTCAAAAATTTGTATAAATTAACAGATATTGTCTCTGGAATTACATACCTAGTATTTCAAAGGCTCATTGTGAATTATTTTAAAACCAAAATCCTAAATTTTAAACTTTTATTTAGAGGCTGGAGAGATATCCCAGTCACTAAGAGCACTTGTTGCTCTTGTAGAGGACCCAGGTTCAGTTCCTAGACCCACATCAGGCAGCTCCCAGTCATATGCAACTAGAGTTCCAAGGGATTTGACCATATCTTCTGGACTGTGAGGGCACCTGCACAAATGTATACATATAAACATTCAGGCACACACACATATTAAATAAATTACTAAATAAATTAAAACTATAAGGTTTGCTTGGTGATATGTTTTCATTTTGTTAATGCAAATGCCATTGAGAATGAAGAGTCTGCTTTCTTTCCAAGACACAATTCACAGGTACAAGAAATCTTCATTGAAGCCAAGCTCACAACAAGACAGCTTCAGAGGGATTTTTGTTTTAAAGATAAGACAGGTCTCATGGGATAAATCATCAATATAGTTATCTAAGAAAATACTTTCCAGGTGAAACTGGGAATAAAAAATTCCAGGTATTTGAAGGATAAAACATGACAGTCCCCTGAGAGTGGTCTTCAACTCCAAGAGTCACATCTAAACTGTGACAGTCTCCCTTTCCCAAGCGACCAATTGCTCTTATTCCAACCCCAGCCTCCATAAATCTGTTCAACCATATGCTTTCCCATCATCTTGATAAAGATTGACACTTATAACCAAATTATTAAGGATTTCAAAAATGCTTAACTTTTCCACGCTTTATAAATTTGTAAACTTTTAGAAAACGTTTTCCTATTTGCTTTCAATCTCAAGTCTTTATTCATGCATATAATATTCAAAGAGAACAATTATAGCCAGGAGCCTGGGAGGTCTTTTTGTACAAAGATTTATTCCATAATTTATAAAGGGTTATCTAAAGTAATAGGCCTGACAACCAACTTGAATATTTATTGGCAACATTATCAAAACCAGTGTTCATTTCTACTGAGACATGGTTCACACCACAGCACTAGACACTCCAGGTCTTCATGATTCTGTATTAAAGATCACTTGGTTAAATTTCAGGTTTCCCTCCTTGGCAATGGCCTTCTGCTCTAGTCTATAGCACTGATCATATTCACCTCTCTAGGAACTTTACGGACAGGAAGAGCCTGTCTCATTTAGAAAAGAGGTCATTGAGGTCTTAAGTCAGTTTCTACTTCAAAACCTTCACTATCATTACAAACATAAATGTAGGAACTGATCTTTTGAATCTTCATGTCTTTGGAATCATGTCTTTCGATATCCCTAGCTGTTTGCTTGTGCTCTGCAGGTCCTTCCATGTTGTTCTCTTGGGAATGAGCTATTTCTTGGCCATTTTGTAGTTGCTGCATCTTCTGACTATGGAGGACTTTAGACTTGTGCTAAAGAAGATAGCACAAGATAACATGGGCTTTCATGTTTCTTCCACAGTCAGTTTGGTCCTAGCTCTGTGTGTAGAACATTAATTCTTCCCTGCCATTGCTTCAGTGGAACATATATGTAACCTTCAAATGTGCACATTGAAACATAATCCCCATGATAGTGTTGTAAGGATGGGAGGCCTTGGAGCATCAGGAATTTGCATCTGAGAGCCAGGTCTGTAATCATAGATCACACTTTTTATGGTTGTTCAGGCTATGGATTTTGGCTCCAATGCTAGCATCATAGTGCTATACGTCTTGGTTGAGGTAGAGGAGCCTGCCCTCTTTGGCCATAATGACAGTACCAATTCCCAAGAGTCTCAGGGGCCAGGAATGTGTCAGCCCAAATGGCTGCAGAGGTCAGATCAAAGTACCTTTCCAAGTTGAACTCTCAGGGGTGCCTACCTATAGCAGACAATATGTGACATGATGCTGGTGTCTTACAATGATGATGTCTTCCAAGGGAAACTTCTTTTCACCCTTCCTTATCAACTTTTCTACCTCAAATATTAGTTGTCTACATAAAATAACCAGAGTCAATTATATTTACTTCTTACATCTCAGAATCTTGGACTTCTAATGGTCCTGCTGTTTCTGGAGACAGACTGGAATGCAAGGATCATTTGGTGTTGGTGCCCAAAACAGCTGATAGTCGGGGGAAATAGCTCAGCATTCTTGCAGCCATTTTAACTATTAGATCTACTATCTCAGCGTCACAGTGCTTGTGTCCAAAAAATCCTTATTTTACTTAATAATGACCCCAAAATGCAAAATGAGTTGTGGTGGAAAATCTATTATAACTATATCTCTAAAACTGGTCTCTCTTATCAATTACCATTGTGTGACTAATTTTTAAATTAAATTATCATAGTTACAGCTTTATAGAAAAGACTGCATATTCTGTAGAGTCTGGTACCATCTGCTGTTTCAAGAACCCACTGATATCTCAGAATGTGTCACCTGCAGACCAAGGAGCACTCTTATGTTTCTTTAGAGGTAAGCCCAATACCAACCTTAGTGGCAATTGCTTCCTGGTGGTCGGTGTTTCTCCACTACAGGAGCTGGACATGAAAATCAGGGCAGATGAGGCCTCTGGATGAGCAAATGTAGCCTTGTCTGAACTACTGGAAACCCATGGCCAGTATGAGCCGAGCACCCTGCTTTCCCACCGAGATTTATGGCCCTTCTACTGAGGTTGGAAGGCATAAAGCAGTTAACCTTCCACTCACCCTAGCTGGCTTGTGTTCTCAGCTTGGGGAAAAGGATGCATTAGGAGCAATATGAACACTTACACCATGCTTTCAACTCCAGGAAAGTCTGTGGTTAATCTCATCCCATCTGAACAGGTCACATATCCACAAGAGTAGCTTGCTTTTTTATGGGTTCCTGCACATCCTGAAATCAACAGAAGTAAACACTGAGAACTGTGCAAGCCTCCATGGAGTCAGGCACAGCGTGGAGGTTGAAAACTGCTCCAGATGGGGCCAGGTGGGGGAAAAAGCAGCTACTGGCAAGTAGTTCCCTTTGAGGAGATCAAATCCAGCTCCACTGTGGGTGCCCTCTCTCCACTGGGGATGAGTTTCCCATTTGTAGGAAAGACAGCCTGAGGAAGATTGTCTTCAGGCAGAGGCAAACAATTTGTGATGCTTTTGGTCTCAGCAGGTCCAGAAGACCCACAGTGAACTCTCAGCTCCTTCCAGGTGGTGAACACAATAGAGTGGTTTAGAATGCCCAACACCTGTTGTCAAGAGGATTGTTCAGATTCCACCCTTCTCCGTGACTGTGTAAAACACACACACACACACACACACACACACACACACACACACACACACTACACACACACCAGTTACAAGGAGCAACAGTGAAAACCTAAGACTGAAAAGAACCCACAGCTCAGTCCTCCCTAAAGATCAGCATACACTGTTCACTACCACTCCCCCGAGGCTGGGCCTCTGCTGCCCCTAGGAAGCACCCTGATTTCCTTGCTGGTGTGGTCCTTCCAGTGCTCTCTGCAGGTGACCCTCGTTTCTCCTATGCCATGGTCACACCCGAGTCCGTAGAAACTTGCACATGCAGTTGCTTTCTGTGTTCCATACTTCACGCCATCTGGGCGGGGCTGGCTGGGGAGTCCTCCCCAACCCTCCAAGCAAAGCCTCATGGGTAGTTTTATCTGTCCAGCTCAGCATCCACTCCTCTAGTTTCTCTGCCTCTCCCCATGGTATCTACACAGATCACTCTTTCTCTTCCATGTTCTCCATAAGTGGTCAGCTTCCTGTCCCATGACCAGTTGTATAATGATCCTTCCTTCACTTTGGCAGACAGGATTTTTCTCTCAGGCCTCCTCGGTCTCTCATGGGTTGTTATGACCATTTCCCAGCTGGCTTTCCCTATTGGCCTATTTCATCTCAACAATATACATCCCTCCTCCCCAAAATGAGTTGCCTTTGCAATGATCTGTTCTGTGGCAGAAGTTTCTCATCGCTCCTGTATCATCCTGTGTCATCCCACTGCTCCCACGTTATCCCACCAGTCCTGTGTTGTGCCATCGTTCCCGCCATCCCTCTGTTCAGCCTTCTCACTTTCTCCCTACCCTGGCTGGCCTGTGCACTGTTCTGTAGGCCTCTCTGCACTCTCTTCTGCCATTCACGACTCTGGCTTCTTCCCTTAGGCCCTCTTCACGACAGCATTCTCTACCCCAACCCGCACTGCCCCTCCCTTTAGGACCAGCCTAGACCCTTCTAGTCCCCGAATCTGTGTGATGCGGTGTCTCCAGTGTTGTGCCCAGCACCGGGCGGATCTCTTTGAAGGGCTCAGCTATGGACCTTTCAGTTTTCTGTCGTCTTTTTTGGTCCTTTCCACTTTCTCTGCTTACTTGTTTCAGACAGGCCAAGGCAGGAAGAAAAGCAGTGACTTCAAACAAGACAAATGCGTCATCTCACAGTTAGGGGGCACAAACCCGTGGGTTGGCCAGCCCCTCCCTTTCACTCTCCCGGGATAGCCTGTGCCTGCTCTTCCTAACTTCTTAGGGTGGTTGGTCATCATCAACTCTCTTCCCACAGTTCAATCATCACTCATCTCTGCCCTGCGTGTCACAAGGCATGGGGTAATAATCAGAAATGAAGACATATTTAATAGTTCCCTTTCCTGTCTTGTATTTGAAAGAATGAAACTCTACCATGTAATAGTATGTTTTGTTCTTTTAATTGGTAGTTAATAAAATCCAACTAACCCTGAAGCAAAAAAGACTAGTTACCACATTCCACTCCCACACTTGGCCCTGTCATTTTCCATGCTCATCTTGGTGAGCAGTCTCCTCACCTGCCCTGGAAGAAGTCCTTAAACCAACCTGTGTATTTGAGTCCTATACTCAAGGAAAATAGCTAGGGTTTTCATCATTTCTATATCAACTGCTCCAAAATTCGGAATCCAGCATCCTATGAGGAGCTCTGGCATCTTAGCCCTGTGAGGCCCATGACAGATGTTTCTCTGTATATAGAACTCAAAACTTTCAGCTAACTTAGCCAACTCATGTCATATCACCTCTCTCTTTTTATTTTAACCTCAGAAGTGCCCTTCTTCAAATCCCTAGCACAGTATTCTCCTTCCCTATATGTGCAATAGCTTAGCAGTGGATACAACTCCTGTGTCTTATGGTAGATCAATGGGTATGAGAAGTGTGCCTCTACTCTGTAGACTATTGTTCAGTCTTAAAGGAAAGGAACTTCTGACACATGATAAGAAATGGATGATATTATGTTAAGAGAAATAAGCTGGTCACAGGACAAACGTATGATTCTCTTCATATGAAGTACCCGTTGTCAAGTTCATGGAGACAGAAAGTGAGAGTCTATTGCCAGCTGCTGTGGAAGAGGGCTGAGGAGTTATTGTTGGAAAGAGCCAGTGTTTGTTTGGAAAGTTGAGTTCTGGAGCTGGCTAGGAGACAGTCACAAGTGGGAACACACTGGATGTCATAAAGTGAATCACATAGATGGGCTCCTGAAGCTAAGGGAGATAACTGAAGGATAAGTGGAGCTGGATGTAAGAAGCACAGTCAATAGGAAAACAGTGATATGGATGGGCCAGGAGATGCCAAGAGCATATTATAAGGAATTGCTGTCACTGAGGTATGGCTTTGTTCAACTGTGTGTTATTGCGCTAGTGGTGACAAATGGAGTTGAAAATTTAGGCAAGAAAGCTACATGTGTGTCTCTCCTCTTGGACCTAGTGGAATGAGAACTCTCAGGCTCAGCCTTGGGGGTCACACATGTTGGGTCTTGGGGTATATCTGATAAGCTTCCCAGTTCATCCCTGTGAAGAGGACAGTTGGGAAGTTGGCTGCAGCTCAAGAGAGCACCTCTTTCCACACATCAGTGGAAAAGGTCTGCCAGCTGGATACTGAGAGGAGCATGTGATATTACTGGGCTTCCATGGTCTGAGGAAATCCTGGCTTGCATAGGAGATGGAAACTTTGCAGCTTTGTTTTATTCATGACTGTTGCAAGAGTTTCCACATTTGCCAGAGGAAACAGTTGCCAGAAGTAAAACACAGGAAGAGTGAAGGATACATCTTTTTCTCTCCCCTCACATGGGCAAACCATTAAAGAGGATTCAGCTTGACAGCTGACCACTCAGGTACTTGGTGACTGCTGGCCGGATCCTTTTCTTTTTCAGTCATAGGGAAAAAGAAATGTTCTCCACATCCTGAGCCCATGAGTAGTTTATGGATTAGGGAATTTTGACCCAGCTAGCATTCCTTCGGCTTTGGCAGGAGACAGAAGTCTCCTTTAAAAGAACAGTGGTTATTTGTCAAAGTGCTCACATGCTGAGCCAGGGGAGACAGGGTCACATGACATGATACTGCCCTGCTGGATAGGGTGGGGTCCTAGTTTCATTTTTGATGTAGTAATAAAAAAAAAAAAAGTACCCTGATCGAAAGCAAGTTGTGGGGTAAACGATTTCTTTCCTTTCTAAATTCCAGGTAACACATTGATATTGTCAGGCAGTCACAGTGGCAGGCACTTAAAACTGTCGTATCATATCCATGGCAAAATCAGAGAGAAGTGAATGTGGTTACCTTTCTTTACTCTTATACTATGTATAGCCACAAATTGTGTTGCCCGCTTTCAGGTTGGATTGTTCTACATCAAGTAAGGCAGTCAAGACAATCCTCACAGACATGCCTACAGGTCAGTCTGCTGTGGCGGTCCTTCATTGAGAGTCTCTTACATAGGCGATTCTAGGCTGTGTTGATGGTTAAACTAAGCATCACAGGAGGCTCCATGCTGTAAGTCAGGAGGGTGTATCTTGGAGAGAAAGGAAAATGTACCATGGGAGGTAGGCTGAGGACAGCATGGGTGGAGAGGGCCAGAGAGGATGGGCAGGTGGAAAGCGGCAGTGGGGCTGAAGCTGAAGGTAAGGAGATACTCCCAGAACTGACAGAATTCATGTTGGAGAGGATCTTGACCACCAAGAAAAGCAGTCTGGACTCAGTAGACCCAAGATTACCCTCAAAAACTCGCCTGAGGTGTCACACTTTGGGTAGACTATTCCAGTAGTCATGTTTTATGAATACAGAAAAGATAAACAGTTGTAAGGTAACGGCAATGACTTTTCCTCCTTCCCTCCTTCCCTCTCTTTTTCCCTTCCTCTCTCCCTGCTCTCTCCTTCCCTCTTTCCCTCCCTCCCTTCTCCACCCTCTTTCTTTCTTCCTTTTTTTGATACTGTGTCTCTCTATAACTCTGTCTATTCTGGAATTCACTATATAAACCAGGCTGGCTCTAAATTCACAGAGATCCACCTGCCTCTGACCTCTTTGGTTATGATGACTGTGTCCATTGTCTCTGACGTGGTAGCTGAGCCTTTCCATTGATGAGTGACTTTATGAGGTGGGGGAAGGTAGAGATTTAAGAAAAGACAGGACTGAGCATAGCAGGATAGAGTGCATTCACAGACCACATGTCTGTTTGCCACCCAGGGAAGAGAGGAGAGAAAGTGTGCCAACATCCAGGACTGAGATACTCACATAGGTCTTCTCCTTTAACCTGGGTGGACCATCAGTCCCCAGATTGTGGGCTGACCAGACAATACTCCTGAAGACCCATATTGACAGGTAGTGACTTTCTGAGCACACCCTGATAGCCTTCCCTTATAAATGTTGAAATGCATGGCTGATTCTCTCTCTAACATAGCCTTCTGCTACGCACATGGCCACCACTCAGCCAGGGATGCAATTTGCAGATGTATATGATGGATGATGTATTTAATGAAGAAAGTGTGGCATCAACATGGATGCAGGATTGGAAATTGCATATGCCTGGGTGCTAGCTGTTACTGCTTGAATTAACAGCTGTAGGAAGCACACATATGCACACATGTTCCCTGAAAACAGAACTGTGAGAACTATGGTCTCCTCAGTCAATATGGGAGAGATCAGCAATTTTTCTAGAATATGTTTGCGACTAAAGAAAAAATTACCCTGCTGGTTATCAAGGACTATATTTTTTAAACATTGTATCTCCCCCTCTAACAAATTGTCTGTGGATATATTTTGATAGTAACTGGATTGTTGAAGCGGGACCCCTCCACTTCCCTAGCACCCTTCATCAACTCTTATTCCTTTTGTCCTTTTTAGATCATCAGTCTCACAAAACTGCCAAGGACTGATACATGCTGATTGCCAGGATGCTTTTCTAGCAACCTTTTGGATTGACGTCATGTCATTGATTGATCTTGTGGTATCCTCTCCTCCTCATTCTTATCACAGGATTGACCAATGAAGCATAACAACACAGACAAAGGTCCAGGGAGGCCAGAGTACTGAAGCTTCAGATGTCCCATGCACTGTTTTAAACTTTATTATTATTATTATTATTATTATTATTATTATTATTATTACTTTAAAATATTTACATGTGTTTGTGTTAGGAGTACAGTGCAATTGTACCCATGGAGGTCAGAGGTAGAAAAGAGTTCTCTCCTTCTATCATATAGTTCCTAATGAGGAATCCAACTCAGGTCTTCATACTTGGTGGCAAGCACCTTTACCCACTGAGCTATCTCATACAGGCCTACATAGCTTTTAAAAAAAAAAACTTATTTCTCTTCTTAAAACTTCATTAACCAGAAGCCTTCAAAGGATTTCCAGAAACAGTTCTGAGCATCTTCAGAGCGTTCTTCAGGACTTGCTGTCTGGCATGATATACAATCTCCATGGTCTTGTCCAGCCATTGATGTGTCTCCTCACTTGGTTCTGTATCTGTAAACTGCAGGTTATTCCAAACCTGGGAACTCATGCTAAGATCCAGTGAGATAAGCCATGTTCTGGAATAAGCACATGGTTGCTCCACAGCAAATAAATAAATAAAATAAATCAGTGGATTTGAGAGAGTGGAGACAATTCTATGTTCAGCCACTGAACAGAACATTCTTTTGGAACCACAAAGACATACCAGGAGAGGCAGGTCTGCTAATAATAGTTGACAATGGCACATCATATTAGATCAGAGACTCCAGCTTCTACTGGAAGACAAGAAAGGCAATGGGTAGGAGGGTGAGGAGTGTTGCTATGGGATGGATTCTTGAACATAGAACAAGGTTCATATAAAACTAAGCTAGTTCCAGCTACTTTAGAACCAAGAATGTCATCTTGTTGTAAAGAGTTGGAGTAGTGATTGAGATTGGGTGACATCAATAGGAGCAGCTTCATCCCTAATTCAGTGTACCCATGGTCCTAAGCTAAAATCTGAATATATGTGTTTCTAAAAAATTCCATGTGGAAATCCTAGCTACAGAAGTAACAGAGTCTCCAGGTGTGGTCTATAGTTGGTGTCTCAATAATGTCCACAATAGTTAGTGCCCTTTGTAGAAAAGAATCTGGATTTGCCTCTCCCTCAACAGCTGAGAGTATTAAGCAACAAGGTAGAAGAACTGAATGCACTCTTGGGCTAATTTTCTTGTGGAAAAAGTTCGTAGGGTAAAAATGACTTTTTTTTTCTTAAGTCAAGGTACTTTGCTTGTAGGCAGAGAATCTAGCTGTGAATCTCAGTGGATTGGCTGAAATTTGAGACACATAAAGACTAGATTGCATGTATGCATTGTAATTGGAAGCAGTAATGATTGCAAGGGTAGTGTGCAGAAATTAAGGTTTCTTAATTAGAAGGTCAGTGGGCACTGAGGATTGTAGAAGGGATACAGATATATTTACATTATTAATATAGAAAATATGATCAAAATACATTTTTTATCCTTTGTACTGTGCCATGGAGAAGTCCTGATACTCCTGCATGGTTCTCCAAATCTGCATTCAGGCAGATACAGAAAGAAATTCTCCAGCCTTAGCAATCAGCAGGAAGAAGCCAAACATCTCCCTGGGATTAGAACTCAGATAGCCTTTTGGTGGGCTGACTTCCCTCTATTCCAAGAATGACCCCATTAATGCCCAGACTACCCTTCCTTGGTAACCTTTTCAAGTTAACGCAGGAGTTCTTCTGACATGATCCAAATAGTCTTGGATACTTCATGGTTTCTGGTATGACAAGATTTCTCAGGATTATATTACATATTTCTTGGTCTATCCTTGGAATCATGTTTAATTGGGAACATTGTGTAAAATATATGAATAGTACTGTAGGATAGTAATGTCTTTGAATGCTGTTTGGTTGCTTTTAGGCAGTTGGATGGTACTGCTATCTCTTCTGCCCATAGGACATTCTCAAACTTTGGGTGACAGTGATGTGAATAGGTATTGGAATATCAGTGTGACTTCTTAATGTTACCATTTATTTGACCATTTACCAACATAGTTCTGAAACAACTTTTGGCTAGATTCTAAGGAAACTAATTTTATCACTATTTAGGCTTTTGAGTTATACTCTCAGCTTGGAATCAGTTACTTGGGAACTCTAATCAAATATCTTCATTGGATTTTTCAAGAAATAGCTTCTCTGTGTAGCCTTGACTGTCCTGGAACTGACTTTATAGACTAGGCTGGTCTTGAACTCACAGATATTTGCCTGCCTCTGCTTCCCAAGTGCTGGGATTAAAGGCATGTGCCACCACTGCCTGGCAACTAATCAAACATCTTATCTTGTTCTTTTAGGTACAGTTTGCTAGGAGCTGGAGAGATGGCTGTGCCATTAACAGAGTGTACTGCTTTTACAGATGACGGGGGTTCAGATCCCAGCAGTTGCATGATGGCTCACAACTGCTGCAAGTCTAGTAGCAGGAATTTGGCTTCAGTAGGCTCCTGTATGGACATAGTGCACTCAACTTATGCAAGCAAACACATACAACACAGATGAAATAAATAGCAAGTAACTCTCTAAAAATATATACAAATTGCTAAAACTGATCAATTGAGGTCTGATTTTGGTAGTTCAACTACCCCTCATGAAACTAGGTTTTAGGGCTATCTCACGTGGTAAAGAAGATGGCTTTAGATTTCATGAATTCTGGAATATTCTGTGTCTATTTGACCTCAGCCCCCAAATAGCAATTGCTTTGCTGGTTGTATAGGGCTGGAGATGTCATGTGGTCTCCTCTTTGTATCCCAGGAAACTAAGTGGTAAAGGCTGCGGTATGGTTGGTAAGGACTGGTTTATACTTGTAATAGAACTTGAGGTTCTCAGAGAATAGATTCTAGTTAAGTCTCCCTGTCACAGTCTTTTCTGTTTGCCTTTCCTTCCATCTGCACAGTTAAAACTTGCTTTCAAAGGAGAAAGCCAGAGTAACAGAGTTCGGGGTCTTGGGACATGGTTGACCTAAACTGTTTTCTTCTTGTGCTGGTGCGTAATTCCAAATAAATGGCGTGATTTCAAAGCCTTCAGTGATTTAAAAGTGGGCACATCTGCTCCTCCAGTAGATTTTATTACTGTGAGATAATTGAACATCAAGTAATAAAACTGCACTATCCTGCATTTTAGCCTCTGCAGATTTGGAAATCCTTTCCCCAGAATTTGTCCAAATTGAAGATGATCTTTCTCGGAATTCAGTGCTCATCCTGCAGAGTGAATTTCTAAACAAATTTAACAAGGAGGTGAGTGATAAGCTGCCACATTAGTGGAAGTGCATTTGGTCAATGGGACCCTCAGCATTATCTGCCCCCCCCCACTAACTGTGCTTTGCTCCTGCCTAGAATAACTGGACTTTAGTGAATATAAACATTCTCTCACTTCATCCTCTTACACAGGTGACTGACAGTGCCCTAGGCAGTGCCCTAAGGGAAATTTCCAGTGACTAAGCCTCACTCTATGGTCACAACAGCTCTATGGAGCCATTTGGAAGAAGGTTAAAAAATTTTTTTCGCTCAAGGTCACAAGCAGAAATGGAGAGGCAAAATGGGTATTTAGGAAATTGGCCAAAAGTCCTTTTGTCCATAAATTAGACAGCCTGTAGAATTGTGTGAGGTGACTAGCGAATCTCTGGCCTAAATTTAACCTGATATTATCTAGGCTAATTCCAAATGTAAGCCATGAACTCTCTCCTAACATTAGATGGAAGTGGCAGCTGGGTCTGGAATTAGTCACAGTCAACAGCTGGAGCAATGTAAGTTTCTTTAGTTTTCAGGTGGCTCTGGGTTTACAGCATGCCAGTTGAGGTATCTGTCTAGATTCTAGAAGGCGTTAAAAAAACAAGATGAAAATCCTGCCCTAAAACATTCTCAAAAATTCATTGTTTATTAATGCCGTTTGATTTCTCCTGTTCCCATTTTCCCAGGAGCCTATCAGCATGTTCCCTATGTGCCCTTCATTTAGGGATTTCTCAGCTTGTTCTTTTCTTACCAGTTGAGGAGACCTCAAATACATCTCACTGGGCAGATGTCGCTCTGAGAGAGTTACTCATTGGGCCATTGATAGAATTAGCTAGCAAAGGATGAGTTTGGAATTAGTCATTTGGGGAGAATTTATTTTATGTGCTGTATGCACTACTGCAAAAAAGGTACAGTTGGGAAAATGTCTTAAAGCTGAGGGGGAAACCAAATGGATAATGGTGCCTCCTAGAAGAGGCAGAAGCATGCCTCCAACTGAGTTCTCGCTGGAGTTCACACTGAGGTTCTAATTCTTCTTTCAGACAGTTATTTGAGCTCTCAAATTCCTTATACAGATGAGTTTGGCTAGCTCATCAAATAAGGTAATTGCAAGGTACATTGTAACAGTCTAATGATAATTAATGATATATTTAAAATGCCATTAAAACCCATTATAATGTGAACAAATTTGGAGACATGAACATTATAGATAATTAAATTTTGTGTTCATTGAAATAACAGACATCAAAGCTTGATTCACATTTGTGGTCACATGACACCAACACACACTCTGACCTTAGGATGCTGTAGTAGTGGTGCTGTTTGCTTTTTGCCATCCCAGCATGCCCTGCACTCCATCTAGTCATTTCCTATTTCTAATCTGCTATGCTCAGGGAAAGACAGTATATTGCATTCTTTCATCTTTGACCTTTGTTTTCTGGTTGCTTTCTGCCTCTGGTGATTGAAATGTTAATCAAAATGGAGAAAAAGAGAGACTGCCCTTCATGAATGGGTGTGGCCACTGTCCCTATTGGCATGGCCAGATGCTGCATCAGCTAGCTTGGGTTCCCTTATTAACAGAGTGTCTGAGACCCAAACAAGGGATAGACATCTTACAGTGACTAACCATAAGGTATTGGCCAGGAAGGCCCTAGGTATCTTAATAATAACACAGGCTATTGTCATTGTCCTAGTTACCCGCCATAAATACATGGTAAGATCTATTGCTGAAGCCACCATATGCTTTTGCTGCAGAACACAGAGAAACCAATCTCAAATCAAATGGGGAACTTCTCCCTCCTGGATACCTAGCAGGAAGGTGTCCTGTAGGCTTCTGGGAAAGAAAAGATATTAATGGCCTTACCCTGGGAGGCAGTAGGCAATAGTGGCATCACTGTCTATGGTCACGAAGTGTCTTGGTTTGTGGCTCTGATTTCTCTCTCTCTGTCTCTCACTTTCTTTCTGCCTGTCTCTTCTCTGTCTCTCTCTCATCATAGTTTTCTTTGATTTTTTTGAAATTAGGGCAATGTTGGTCTCATAGTGTGATTTGGAAAATTTTCCTTTCTAACCAAATAATTTGTTTGTCTAAACAAATCCATTTTCCCTTAAATATTTAATAAGCTTGACTTTTGAAAACATCTGGGGAGAGGTTTTGTCTTATGGGGAGTTAACAACTGTAGATTCAGTTTGTCCCTGAGATATCCAGTTCTTCAGGTGACAGTTGTATGTTTGAATGAGATTCACTCAAGAATGGGACCACTTGACATAAACCCATCACTACTTTATTCATATTATACCATTTTATCATTTTCTATGCTTGAGATAAAGTGGAGGATGTGAAATTTAATAGGAAGGGGAATCTGTTGGGCCCTAATTTGCATCCTGCCATAGAGTAATGACATCCTCTGCAGGTGTTCTCCACCTGCCTGAAAGTCACATCTTGTCCCACCTTCAGAAAAAGCTCTCCAGCTGATGTCATTTTGCCTATCCTTCCTGTGCATGGAAACCTTAATAAGAACACATTATATTTAGCCATATCTCCTTGTATTTACATTCTTTATTATTAAAGTATTTAAACCCCACTATAATCAAATGCATAAGGTAAGTTATTACATATTTTAATACAATTAATCTTTCTAATGTTTTGTTTCTATATTAAAACTATTGCTTTAAGGTGTTTTGATTGGCTTCATTTTATGTTGGTTTAATTTCTTTCTCTCATTATGTCTTTGATTTTTTTGTATTTTTTTGACAAGTTGGAAGCTTAGCTGACTGGGATCTTTCCCTGAGGTCATCATTCCCTTTATATTCCATTTAACAGCAGAATTTTCTTTAATCTGTTTAACTCCTTCAACACAGGACTTAGCTGCATTTCATTTCCTTATGCCCTGTATTTCCTCTAATTGTAGATTCTGCATTTTTCCTTTCTCAGATTGCCCCTTTTCAATATAGATCTGTATAAGAGTGACCACTGATAACCACATGACAGTCAATACTAGGCTGTTTTAAGATTTTCTCTGCCAATGCAATTAATTTCAAACTCTTCAAAAAGTCTTCAGGCAAACTTTTCGGAGAAGGGCAAAAACCAGTCACATTCTTTGCCAAACTATCACAAGAACAGTCTCTAGGCCACATACTAAAATTCTCCTCTTTAACCTCTTGAGCCAGGCCACCACAGTTCAAATCACCCTTGGCAACATGGTCCTACTAGGATGACCCATGAAGCCTCACTTAGAAGCATACAACTGCTTTTCTAATCCAAACTCCCAAAGTCCACATTCCTCCAAACAAAAGCATGGTCTGGTCTATCACAACAGTACCCTAGTCCTTGGTACTAACTTCTGTCTTAGTTAGGGTTTCTACTACTATGAAGAGACATCATGACCACAGGACAACATTTAATCGGGACTGATTTATGGTTCAGAGGTTTAGTTCATTATCATCATGGCTTGAAGCATGGTGGCATGTAGGCAGATATGTAGAAGGAGCTCAGAGTTCTACATCTGGATCTGTAGGCAGCAGGAAGAGATTGTAAGCTATTGGCCTGACTTGAGCAGCTGTTCTCAAGGGCAAAGTGTCTTTTTCCTGGGCTGTTCTGTTGTTCACCTTTTCCCTGTCACAGAGCCAGGTGGACAGCCTGACCCAAGACAAGAGGCTCTGTAGAAAGCCTTTAAGCAAACATGCTTGGGTCTAGAGTAGGCAGGCCAAATGTCATCTTTAGAGATAGCGTTTTTAATAGAGTAAAACAATATCTGACAATTTTCCCAGTATTATCATACCAAAAGGACATTTGAATCTCTGCAAGACTGAAGCCAATGGTCAGAGGAAGGGACAAGAACACAGAACAAAGAGATAGATATAAGATATTAGAGATAAGGAGGTTTTTCAGATCATTTGCTTGTGCAGCAGCAGAAGTTATAATAATCTGTGAGAAATTGGAAATTGAATGTTCCATTTTCTGGTCATTGGAACTGATTATCAAGTTTGTACTGGGGCTAAGCTGTATTGCGGTAAAATAAAGCAGCAAGGCTTAATGATATCCAAGTCCAAGGAGGGAAAGAGACTAGAGAAGTCAGGTGAGAAAAGTCAGAAGTGAATAGGTCTAATCTTGAATGGAGCCCACAGCTAGTTTGAAGGAAATCAAAGGGACATAGAGAAAAAAATTAAATCAGAGACCTGTCAGAGGAAGGGAGATGTCCTTGAAGCATAGGAGTGGGCACATTGGGGGCAGGTAAGTGCCATAGGGACAGAGTTTCAATCCGAGGGTGTCCCCAAAGAGATTGAGAATTGTCAGAGAGATGCCTGGAATCACAGTGGAAAGACATCCTTTTCTATACCCTAGGTGCCCAGGAAGGTGTAGGGAAGCTGCCTAGCATTGGGTATAACTTTTGTCGAGCAGGCTCCAGTGTGCTTGTGAATAAGAGAGTGAGAGCAGGCAGCTCTCACTGAGGACGCTTACCAAGGAGGTGAGGAGAGAGGAGTTTGTGTAGAGCCAAGTGGAGGGAAGAAACTGAAATTACAGACTCTGAAATTTTAGACTGAATGGAACGTCAGCATAGGCAAACAATCTGCATGGTGGTTGGGGTGAGGGGCAAATTGGCAGTTTGGTTTGGATTGAAGGGACAGGGCTTTTTTTTTTCCCTTGGGGTGGGCGGTGTCTTCCATTTTCAGCATCAAATGTAAATGATGGTACACTGGAATCACCCAACTGGACCACTCTATGGATAGAAAGTTTTATTGAGGAACAAGGTGCCAGGAGGCAAAAGAAAGCAACATGGAGGAAAATCTAATGAACTTTATGGTAGTCAGCACAGCAGGGGTCTTTGGGCTGATACAGGCTGTTCAGATTGACTGGGAATTAAATGCCCTTGGCCTGGGTAGTTGACCTTTGGAGGTAGATTAAGGGAGTTCCTGGTAAACAGGAACCCACCTGAGAGCCCTGAGGAATGCTGCTGAATTTAGGCTTCTTTTTACCACCTAACAATCTGGTTTACCCATTCTGAGTCCCTTTCACCTGCACTGACATTTTGGGGGTACACTTTGGATCTAACACATCCTTTGTATTATATTATGTTAACTTTTCCTGGTGATCTCGGGTTTTCTATTCATTTCAAATAGGACCCCATGACAGACCAAAGGATTTCACTGAAGTCCAATGTGATGGACCAGTGAGTCACAGAAGCATGGTTGAAGGGTAATGGTAACATACAGGACCAGTCACCCCCAGAGAGTTGTAGCACTGAAAAATTCCTAAGTACTTCAGTATTTTTCAGGATCACTGGCTGTGGAGGCAGGGCAGGTGGGAGTCCTGTGGTTCCCTTTCTTACTGGGAAGTGCTAAGAACTCTATCACCACTGCTGTAGTCTTAGTTTTAAGTATATTCTGATTATTCGTTCCTTATACACCAGCCAAGACTAATCTATACTCCAAGATGGTAATGAGATGATCATGGAATGTCTATTTTCTGACCTACAGGAGAAAGCCATACAATATCAGAATGACTCATAATTCTTATTTTTAATTGGTTCTTAATCACTGTTTTTAATTTTTTTTTGATTTTATAGCAATTCTTTAGGTTTACAGAAAAAAATTAAGATGTCACATAGGAAGTTCCCATATATGGTATTAACTCAAATCTTCCATTTGTATGAACTGAAGGGCCCAGAAAAAGCTGTGCATACATTAAGAATTCTATGAGGCTAACTGACCAATTATAACTTTCTGATCTGGGAAGAGCTGGAATGTTGCAGATGCTCAGCTGAAATATCTAGGGAAATCTCAGGCCCTCAATAGCTTTTCATTGTCCACCTCTGTGTCTGCCCTAAATCATTCTATCACATGAGACCTCTTAAGATGTGTTAGCAATGCTACCAGAGCTTTTAATGAGGTGGTAGAGTAGGCTGGAGAATGTTGTCCAGGAAAGCTTTATGTGTGAAATTAGCACACAGCAAAAACTGTTGGCAATGAGGAAGGTGGAAATCCTAACTTTCTGGGCAGGAGAGACAATTCCCTAAGGGGCCACTGTGCCCTTCCCTGTGGCTATCAGGCCCTTGAAACAATAGGCCTCCAGGAATCCGATTTCTCAGAATCTCACTCTGGGAAAGGAAAAGGCTGTTGCTTGGTGCCAAGCAGAGGGGGAAATGTGTGTGTCGAGAAAGATTTCACACAGTTCTTACAAGTTTTTTCAGACCACTTTGTAAGAAAGACTGGAGCCCAGATAATGATGGGCAGGTCCACAGCTGGGGCTGATGGCCCAGGGCTGCTTCATCGTGCACACCTCTATCTTTCTCTAGTAAACTGTCCCTGCTACTTTGCAGGACTCTCTGTCTCTCTGTCTCTGTCTCTCTCTCTGTCTCTCTCTCTCTCTGTGTGTCTAAGTTCTTGTTTCGGCACACAGAAACCCAGCACACCCTGCAGAGGCCCACCCAGGCCCAAGTACCTTCTGCGACCACTTGGATCAAAGACCTAGCTAGGCTTGGCCAGGCACCACCAATGGGTCAACTAGAAGTAAGCAATAGTGAAAGCAGGAAAAGATGTACTTAATCTGATTCTGCTGGCTATTTTATTTATTTGTTTGTTTGTTTATTGTCAACTTCATACAAGCTGGAATCATCTAGGAAGAGGAAACCACAATGGAGAACATGCCTCAATCAGATTGGCCTTGTAGGCAAGTCTGTAGGGTTATTCTCTTGAGTCATGACTGATGCAGGGGGTCCCAGATCACTGTGGATGGTAGCACCCCTGGGCAGGCAGTCCTGGGTGGTATAAGGAAGCAGGCTAAGAAGGCCATGAAAACCAAGCCAGCAAGTAGAGTCCCTCCATAATTTCTGCTTCAGCTTGGGACACCAGATTCCTGCCTTGAGTTCTTGCCTTGACTTTCCTCTGTGATGGACAGTGATGTGGAAGTGTAAGGTAAACAAACCCTCTCTTTCCCAGGTAGCTTTGGTCATGGTGTTTATCATAGCAATACGGAGAAATCTACAATGCTGGCCTCATTGAGAAGAACAAGTAAAGAGATCCAGCAACCACCCTCCAAGGTCTGCTTTGGGGTTCTGACATGAAATTTAGGTTTAAGTTGAGGGTAAGAAGTCTGCATAAGTAAGTCGTGGTTCTGGCCACCTGAACCATCTCTGAGCCATTGTTGCAAAGGCTCCCAGCTCCAGGTGTCTCTGCCAGTCTGCACAGGATCTCCTTCCAGGAGGAAAGACCCCCTTCGGTTGGCACTAGAACAACAGCCTTTCCTTTTCAGACTCCTGGGGAAATTTCAACCCCTCGGTGGCTACAGTCTGTAGTGTGGGAGCTGGGGCAGGGGCTCAAGAGCATTCCTTAGAATGTCTTGCTGCAGTAAGAGCACTTGTACTAACCCCCAAAATCTAGGAAGGTTATCACTGAGACCTAGAGCAGAGAATCCCTGTTTTTGTTAATTCAAGTAAGGAGGTGATATAATACATTAACAGTAATAGAAGGGCCTTCTTTTCTTCTTCCTGGCTTTTAATATCATGTCCTTCTCTGTCTAGGATCTCACCTGGGACACTGCATTCAAGGCTTGTCTCAGATTCTTTATGCTTTAGAGTTTTCAGAAGAGTTACTCAGGGATGTGTTTGACTTTTTTTTCCCCTTTCATAGTAAGGCTGCAGGTGTTTTCTTTTTCTAAACTATATTAATAGCCTTGCCACACCTTGTCAAGGTCACGCATGAATGTGATGACTTCTTGAATGGTTGACCCTGAACCTTGCTGGATGCACTTGTATATGTTTTCCTAGACTGGCCTTTTTCTTCCAAACTTCACAAGCAGGGAGACATCACTGCACAGTTCACCATGGGATAGGAACTTTGCACCATCTTTGGGGTGTGGTTTGGTCAGACTTTGTTCTGTTTCTAAGTTGGTTTGTAAGGTACTTGCTATTTTTCCATTTTTTTATGGACAGTGCTATAAATTATAGAGACTATTTACTATCTGTGATAATCAATACCTTTCCTATTGTAGCAAAGGATCCTTGACTTGGGCTGCTAGACAGCTTCTCAACACCTTGCCAGTTGGTGCTGGGCATGATTTTGCCTTCCTCTTTGCCAGTAGCATTGATGTTCTGATTCTTCTTCCATCCCAGACCTCTTCTGGGCTGACTTTCCTTCTTGGTGAAACAGTTAAGAATTTGTTAGTGTTGTTCTGTATGGCTCCCTGTCTTTCTTGTGTCGACGTGTTTCATGTCACTGGCATCTGGAAATGATCCTCATGGCCCCTCATTTCAACACCAGCCCTGGCCCATCATAGCATCAGCTGTGAGAGCTCAGCTTTCACTGCTGGTTCCTATAGGACAATCTCCCTTAAACCTGGTTGGCTATGTTAATTCCACTGGGCAAGAATAAGACCACTATAGTTTTGAGCCAAATTTGAAGCAAGCTTTGATTAAGTACTAGCCAGGATAATGGACGCTGGTTTGGTCCATTGCAGGCTTCCTGGAAAATGGCCACCAGCTACATTTTTCAGGTGCTTATAAAGACAAACCCACAGAGTTACACAGTTTCTGCCTCATCCCATAGCATCAAGCATACACCGTGACCATGCACCTCCCGCCTACATGTGATCAAGCATATCCAGTACAGTTGTGTCAACCAAACTTGTTTAAGGAAGTGACAGTATGTGACTTGTTCCCTTATATGAACAGTAACCTCCAGCATCTCAGGAAGAGGCTGTCCTTGTGCAAGGAGCTTATAGGTCAGACGCATTTTTGTTTTGTGGATCTCTTAGGCACAGTGATTAAAACTAAAAACATAACTTTGGCTCTCACGGCTACTGTCAAGGCTTTGATCTGTACTTCTTGCTTCCCATATTTCTAACATGCTGTGTCTTTATGTAAATGTTATGTTTTTCAGAACTTAGTTACAATTCTTAAATTCATGAAGCAGTATCTTGGGTCAATTTGGGGGTACTTGTTAATGTTATCACCAAAGACAAAGCTTCCTTGCCATCTCTCCGCTCTGAGATTCCAGTTCAATTCATAATGTTCCCCATGTGTCCATCCTCTATATTTCTACTGGCTTCTCTCTTTTTAGTATCACATAGCTTCCTGAGCGACATTCCATTCTGCCTGGATGAAAATAAGGATACAACTGCTCCAGGGTATGGTTGAGGAGAAAGTTAGGATTCTGCTGCTGCTCCAGCTGCATGGCTACACATGCGCAGTTCAGCAGCTAAGGAAGGGGTCTTGTGTCTTATGTCATCAGTGCACACTGGTGATTACATGCGTGCAGCATGGTCATGCAATCAGCGCATGCAAGGCGTAGCTCTGTAAGCACACCTGTGCATGTTCACGGGAATCCTTAAAAAGACAGATACAGACTCTTCCTTCTTCTTCTCTGCTTTCTCCCCACTCTCTCTGCTCTCTGCATGTGCTTCTGCCCCAGGCCTGGTCCCCTCCCCCACCCACTTCCTCCTAATAAAGCTCTGATACTGAGTTTTGTTGTGGCTCGTGCCTCATGACCTTTCTGCACAGTAAGCAGCAC